>NC_080424.1:79650394-79950394 GCF_029873635.1 Malania oleifera
CATTACCATACATTTCACGTATTACCATACATTTCACATATTACCACACATTTCATGCATTGTCATGCATTTAACGCATTACCTTACATTTTATGCATCGTCATGCATTTCATGCATTACCTCATATTTCACGCATTGTCATACTTTTCATGCATCATCATGCATTGCATGCATTGTACAAAAAATAAAAAATAATAATAATAAAAAATAAAGAATGCACACATAGCATCATAAGTAGCAACATGCATACACCACATAGCATCATTTCGTTCACACTTGTCTTGTTATCCTTGTTAAGCAATCCATGTTTTGTCTAAAAAAAAAGGGGGTTGGGACAACTGGCTCAGGTACAAATCAATCCATCTACCCTGTGACTAGGGCAACTGGCCCAAGTCTTAGTTAAGTCTTCTGCCCCAAAACTGGGGCAATCGGCCCTAGTCCAAATTTTAGCATCCACTTGAAGCTGGGGCGCCAGCCATTAGGGCCAAATTAGGTCGTATGGCTCTTGGGATCCTATACCCAAGTATTCATTGTCGTTCGGAAATTCACTTGGCTCTTGAGATCCTATATCTGAGCATTCATCATCAAATTGACAATTCATTTGTCTCTCGGTATCCTATACCGAAGCATTCATCATCAATTCAAAAATTCGTCTTGCTAACCGGGATTCTACACCCGAGTCATCATTAACCATCAGTCCAAAATTCACATCGAATAGTCATCAGACTCTTAGAATCCTACATCTGAGAAGTCCTTGAGATCCTACACTTGAGCAATCAGCAGACTTTCAAAATCCTGCATCTGAACTATAGCTCGGGTTCCTACACCCGGTGCGAGTCACTCTCTGTGGACTATAGCTTGGATTCCTACACCCGGTGCAAGTCACCCTCCGTGAACTATAGATCGGGTTCCTACACCCGGTGCGAGTCACCCTCCGTGAACTATAGCTTGGGTTCCACCCGGTGCGAGTCAGCCTCTGTGAACTATAGCTCAAGTTCCTACACCCGGTGCGAGTCACCCTCCGTGAACTATAGCTCGGATTCCTACACTTGGTGCGAGTCACTATCCGTGAACTATAGCACGGGTTCCTACACCCGGTGTGAGTCACCCTCCGTGAACTATAGCTCGGGTTCCTACACCCGGTGCGAGTCACCCTCCATGAACTATTGCTCGGGTTCCTACACCCGATGAGAGTCACCCTCCGTGAACTATAGCTCGGGTTCCTACACTTGGTGGGAGTCACCCCCTGTGAACTATAGCTTGGGTTCCTACACCTGGTACGAGTCACCCTCCGTAAACTATAGCTTGGGTTCCTACACCCTGTGCGAGTCACTCTCCTTGAAGTATAGCTCGGGTTCCTACACCCGGTGTGAGTCACCCTCTGTGAACTATAGCTCGGGTTCCTATACTCGGTGCGAGTCACCCTCCATGAACTATAGCTCGGGTTCCTACACCTGGTGCGAGTCAGCCTCCCTAAACTATAGATCGAGATCATACACCTGATTGATCATCTCTAGTGAAGTAACCCTACACCTGAATAATTGGGATCCTACACCTGATTGATCACCATTTTTCAAAGACTCGGGATTTTACACCTGAATACTAAGAATCTTACACTTGAGTGATCATCCCTGGTTGACAGAAATAAACAACTCTTGATTAACCTGAAAAGCCTTTGGGAGTTGAATGACTTGGCTTAAAAAGGTATTTTTTTATCTTTGTAGGCTTGTTGCTACAAAAAATATAGGAGAGTTCCTACCGTTACATTGAAGCAACGAAACCTACAGAGAGGGGCAGTTGTAGATACCCTATTTTTGCCCTAACCAAATAGAACAAGAGATCATTTCTCATTGTATTATTATTATTATTATTATTATTATTATTATTATTTTTGTTATTTTTGCTATCATTATTATTTTCTTTTTATATTATTATTATTATTATTATTATTATTGGTATTATTAGTATTAGTGTTATTATTATCATAGTATTTTATTATTATTACCATTACCATTCTCATTACTATTATTAATATGTTATTATTATTATTTCCCTCATTATCGTTATTTTAAATATTATTTTATTATTATTACTTTACTATTATTTTTCTTATTATCCTTATTATTATTATTATCATTATTTTTAAATATCACTTTATTATTATTATTATCGTACTATTATTATATTACTATTTTCAAATCTTGCATTATTACATTACTATTATTATTATTATTATTATTATTATTATTATTATTATTATTATTATTAGTTACCATATTTATTATTACCATAAAAATACGGAAAAAGAAAAAGAAAAAAGGATTTTAGGGTTTGGTTTAGGTTGTATAAGAAGAGAACAGGCCCAAAGGAAAAGGGGTCGGGGGGCGCAACGGAGCCAAAAAAAAAAGGGGCAGAGATGCCAAAGACCGCAAAAACAACCCTAGCCTCTCTTCCATCTCCCTTACTGCCGCATCTCTCTCTTCCCGTAACCCTACTAGCTCTCAAGCCCCACTACAGCCTTATCCATCTCTCTTCCTTCATCTCTCATTCAACGTCACCTTCAGCATCTCCCACACCAGCAGATCCATTCCAGCACCCCAACTCCAACCGCAACCTCCAGCTGACAACCCACCATCACGGCTTGGCCATACACTCACGACAACGCCCCACGCTCTCTCCTGCAAGTCTCCATCGTCTCCGTCCTTGCCCGTCAACCACCATTGCTGTCACCTTTCATCGCAGTCATTGCACCATCCTCGCCGTCGTTGGAGTTCGTGCTGAGAGGAGCCTCGATACAGTCCGCAACCTCTACAGCACAGCAACGCCACCCCAAGCGGCCCTGTTACAACCGCCACACCCAAAGATCCTCGCCAACTCCATCACCGCCTACAACTACAGTCGCAAAAACCAGCTCCGCTGTCGCCATCGTCGTCACCGTCTCCTGGCGAGACCTTAACTCTACAGCAGGACCCGAACCCCTGTCTTCCTCAGTCCCGACAGTACCCCCTGTGAGATTCCTGCACGCACAACACACACACGTATTGATTTTTTTTTTTATCTTAGGGATGTTTAAATCTTTGTTATATTTATTCTGTATATTAAATAATTAATATTATTATTTTAGGATTTTTAATGTTGTAATATTAGTATTTGATATCCATGTTTAGATTTTTGTCATATTTATTATAAATACTAATTGGTTTATTTTTGTTTTTGTAGGATTCTTTTTTGTTTGATTGGTGTTAAATTTTGAATTTTATCGTCATCTTTTTTTTTTAAATATGTAATATTATGGTTTACTATCTAATATTGTATTATCAGCATGTATATATATATATATATATATATATATATATATATATATATTTATGCTTTTATTATTACATTTGTTTCGTATGAACATGTATGTGGCTTATTGTTGAATATTGTGTTGTTTTCATGTATATAAATTTTTTTTTTCTTATGATATAACATTCTTATTGTTACACTTGTTTGGTATGAACATGTAGATGTTGTGCTTTTGAATATTGTACCATTATTATTATTATTATATATTATGTATTCAAGCTATTGGTTATCATCATCAAATTAATATTCAGGTGATGTGATATTATATGGTTTTCATTATGATTATATTAATATTGTATATTTTGGATTATCATTATGGTCGTATTGATATTGTATATTTTGGGCTTTCACTGTTGTCATGTTGATGATGTATATATATTTTAGGATTTTGATCAGTTTACATTGTTTTAGGTATTTTTAGGGTTTCCTTTGTTTCATGTAATTATTATGGTACTATAGTTATTTACTGTGATTTTTTTTTTATCTTAAAATATTTAGTACTAATTATTTTTGGTATCTTAATATATTTAGTATTAATTATTTTTAATATCTTAAGACATTTAATAGTAGTTATTTTTGGTATCTTAATGTATTTAGTATTAGTTATTTTCGGCATCTTAATATATTTAGTATTAATTATTTTTAGTATCTTAATATATTTGTGTTAATTATTTTTGGTATCTTAATATATTTAGTATTAATTACTTTTAGTATCTCGATATATTTAGTATTAATTATTTTTTTTATAGTATCTTTAGTGTCTTAATATATATAGTATCATGGTATTTCATTACTTACTTTGATATTTATAATATTTTAGCATATATGTATTCTTATTATTATTATATGTATTATGGTAATTTAATTTCTTAGTTTGTTATCTTATTAATATATATTAAAACCTCCCATACTAGTATTTTCCTATAAAAATTTTATGTACAATTTCAAAAATTGGGAGTGTATTTTCTTAGATATTTTCTTGATTTTTTAATCCCTATGATTTTAATGTTAGGGTATGAGCTTTCGGGCTTCATGTACCCTTAGTTCTGAGGGAATATATATAGTACATATATTTTTGTGTTATTTATTTATTTATTTATCCATTTATTTATTTATTTATTTATACTGCGTGTATGTTTGTAAATCTACTAATAGAGGGGTAATTTGAAAGACTTATATGATTAGCTTAGGGATAATTCCAAATCAATTAGGTACCGTTCGTAAGAACAGGCACGTAGGGGGTGCTCGTACCTTCCCCTCGCGTAACCGAACTCCCGACCCCAACTCTGGTAACATAGGTCCATTCTACCCCTAACGGGGTAGTAATCATGTGTTCTAACCACACTAAAGGTTAGTGGCGACTCTGATATTCTTATTTCGTCATGAAAATTAAAATTGATGTTTATTTTGCCGCCCGGGGCACACGCGCTTCAGGACGTCACGACACAAGGCATCTCATTTGTGCATCTAATACTTGAACAGCTATTTCATAGATGACACAGAGAGTGAAGGTATTGTCAAAGCCATAAGGAGCCGAAAGATCAATTCATCATGGATATTACTTTGCGTCGTAAAGAGCAGAGAATGAAGACATTTCATTTGTATTGTAAATGCATTTAATATTTGGGTTTGTAATAATTATGGTCTATAATATTTGCATCTCATGCATGATAGGAATTAATGCTCAAAAGGCCATAGACTGAGCTTAGGTCCCCAAGCTCTTCATGATAAATCCTTTAAGATAAGATATTATACTTATACAAATAGGGATAATCTTATAAGGTCAAATTAGGGCAGGTTGACTGACGTTGGATTTTTGCACTTAATTAAAATGTCTCGGTCGACTGACCAATTATGTGTTATAACCCAGCAGTTGACTGACGCACTGTTTGCCCAGAGTCAAAGTGTTGACCAAAGCTCAATCGACCGACCGAATTTGAACATAGCTTCCACGGTCGACCGAACCTAAAAACTGACCTTCCTACCACCCCCAACTGACCTATATTATTGTTCAAAATCACCTCAGCCAATCAGCCTTTAAAGATCGGCAGACCAAATAGTTGGCCAAGCGACCGAACCTACGAAGGTTTGGAAAATCGCCTTAACTCAGCCAACCGACACACCACACAACAAACTGAACCCAAAAGTTATTTCAAAATCTTTGAGTCTGTTTAGGCGACCGACCCTTTAATACGGTTGAACGAATCTCTCGAATTCGTGTATTTTTACCGCGTTAAACAAGGGTTAATTTTAATTAAACTTTTCCAAAAATTCCCTTTGTCTTCCTAAAGGTCTAAAATTAAGGGAATTCTATATATACCCTTCATTTGCCATGATTAGTGAGAGATTAGCAAATTGATTAGTAAAATTTCCTCTAAAATTTTCATTGTGCTAAAAGCTTTTATACTCCCATATTTTTATAAGCATATTGTTAAACCTCTTGCTTACACTCTCATTGTTTATCCATATTTGATATTGATTTTTGGAGAGTAAGATAGAGTTCTTCCCTTGTTAGCTAATCAATAAATTTCTTTTGGGAAGACTCTCATTGGCTAGTGAATCTTTGCATCCTTTTTTCAAGATTCAAGAGCTTGTATTGTACTTTTGTGAAAAATATTTTTTTTACAAGCTAAAATCCAAATATCTCTTATACTTGATATTTGAAAAATACTTTTGTTGGCCTTACAAGGTTTAAAATCTTGTTATCTTATTTTGATGTTAACAAACAAGTGAAATTTAATATATTTGTGTGATTAATGTTGTTTTAGGGCTCATATATGGGAAAATAAGGTTAAAGTGCCCAAAATGATCAAATATGATGAAAGCAAGGTCAAAGTGTTCACAAGGATCAAATGAAGTTTAAAAGAGTCAAAGCATGGATTTAAAGATGATATATGAAACCTTGAAGAATATGAGGACATGAATGAGTTGTTGAAAGTCAAGGCATATTAAAGTCAAAAGAGCCAAAGAAAATCAAAGTGAGGAAGCTCAAAGAATATGAAAGCTTGAAGAAAATATGGACTCAATCCAAGGATAAAGCATGAAGACTCAAGAATCTAAAATGTTAAAGTCTTAGAAGTTTTCATGTAAGTACTTTAATATTTAAAATATCGTTTGAAATATTTTGAAGCTTTTAGGTTAACTTCTTGGACATAGATACCTTTTAAAATACTTTTAAAATATTTTTATAAGGTCAAAAATTATTTTAAAAGGGTTAGAATCATTTTTGGAATGAAAAGCACAAAAAAAGAGTTCTTCCAAATGCTGTCAGTTTTTATACAGCTGCATTGAGGTGAACTTTTCTATATCACAATCTCATTATTTTAAAATGTGTTCAACATAAAAGTTGTATAATTTTCTCTTAGATTTCTTTTTACACTAATAACACCTAATTTGAAGTTATATATAAAAAGTTATGGCCGAAACACTGAAACAGGGTCACTGTTGTCAGACATTTGAACACTGTTCACGGAAGGGACTTCAGATGACTGAACAAACGACCTCAGACGTCTGAAGATTAAGTTCATACATTTGAAGATTTTCTGGACAAAATATAAAGAAGACAATAGTAGTTCAGATGTTTGAACTCGTGACTTCAGATGTCTGAACACTGTTCAACAGGCAAATTTTTTAAATTCTAATTTTTTAAATATAGTTGTTTGAGCTCAAAACTTTCTAAAATTTTGGGAAACACTTAAAGGAAACTTTTGCAACATGGAAAAAAGTTTGAAAGCCTATAAATACAAGGTTTTGCAAATCAAAATACATCCAAGAATTGAAAAATCTATTTTGAGAAGTTGAAAGTACTTTTGTTCTTCCTAAGTTCTCTTGGTCACTCATTGAAAAATTCTTTTGCTGAGAATTCTGAAGTGTTGATCCTTCTTTCTCTGAGTTCCTATTGCTAATCCTATTCTAAGAAGGATATTGCTGAATTCTACACTTGAGTTTCATTGTATTTCATATTGATATTTTACATTCAAAGTATATAGTGCCGAAATTGTACTAACTTGCTCTTTGAGAGAGTATATTTGTACGCAGATCTTATCTTGCGTTTCTTATAGTTCTTTGACGTTCCAAGGGTTGTTTGGATCATTGGCTAAGCAAGGGGACATTATTTAGAGAGGCGGGCTCTAACCTATGTAAGGAATGACCGAACGAGGGAATATCATTTGGAGAAGGCGGGCTCTAGCCTTAACCAAAGAGTGTTGTAATCGGTATTGTTCCACCTGTCAACGGAACTGAACTAGTGAATCCTTTGGTGGTTTGCCAAAGGCGAGGACGTAGGTTGGGTATAAGCCGAACCTCGTAAAAATCTCTGTCTCATTCTCCCTTTCCCTTACTCTTTATTTTGAGTGCATATTTAAATTGCGTGGATGGTTTAAATTTGAAAATCATATAAACTACATATATTTGTAAATCAAACAAACTTAAGGTTTAATTTTGATTTGGGTTGCGAAAACCGAAAGGGAGTACGTTGGTTACACCATATCTTGCGGAAACCATATGAGAGTACGTTACTTGGTTAACATCCTAAAGATAAATTTACCAAGAGTTTAGTTAAGTTCTAAATATTGAGAAGAGTGTAGATATTGTGTTGATTGAATGTTATATTGCACATCATATTGAAGAACTAAAACCATATATACAGGGCTCACAATTTCATATCCAGGGCTGACAACAAAAGGTATATTGTGATTGAATGGTATAAAAGCTTGAGATTGATTGGATAGTGTTTGTTTTCAAAGAGTGTTAAATCTTGAATGATTTCATCAATTTAATAATGTTGCAGTGAACTTATATTTGATAAATAAAGTGTGGTTGTGTTGGTGTGGAGATTGTGATTAATTGTTTGAATGTTTTATTAGCTGTGTGGTTGATTAAAGAGATTAAGTTATTGTGTGATTTGTGAAATTAAATAAACAAGTTAAAGAATTAGTTAAAAGAAATAAAGAAGTTAAGGATTTTTAAAAGAAGTTAAAAGAAAGTTTTAAAAGCCAATTCACCTCCTCTCTTAGGAAGTTGTTCCTAATTTCAACTTTTGAGATATTTTTTTGGGTTTTCTAAGATCTTTGAAGTTACCCTCGTTGATATATATGTACATCTTGATTCAAAGATCATTTTCACAAACACTCTCATATATTACTTGTTATATTTGCACATCTTTGAGAGTTGTCACATAATCTTTATTAAGCTTAAATTCCTATCATACTAAAGTACATTGATTGTATTGGTATATATCTACTTATTATAGAAGCACGTTCGTTTGTACATAAATTTTTATATCTGTTGTATTCCCGACATGTGATCTTCGGAGGAGGATTGCACTAACCTATAACGTGCACCGAATTTGCTTAGACCCGGTTAAGAAAGCACCAGATTGCTTAGACCCAGTTAAGGAAGCACCATATGGTTTAGATCCGGTTAAGAAAACTAAGTGCGCCCTTCTAAGGTGTTGTTGTAAAGGTTTGGATCAACCCTGTGAATGTGACCTGGGGTACTCCTCGCCCAGTAAGGAAAGGAAATTATAATCGGTGCCAATACACTCGTAAGTGAGCAAAATTAGTGGAATCCTCTTACTTGTTAGCTTGAGGCGAGGACGTAGACAAGTTTGGCTGAACCTCAATAACTATTGGTTTTATGGGGAGTTAGCAGTCAACCCTGTTGCGAGGGATCGTAGCTGTGGGCCCTAGCTCAACAGTGCTTGGTGTGCCAGCCCGTCGCACCCCTGCTTGGAATTGGTGCAGCCCCTCATGTCCACCCGATGCTTAGTGCGGGGCTCTGCATTGCTATTTAAAGGAAAAAGTTGCACCCCTTCTACCACCAATTGGTTTTAGAAGAACTAGTAACGCTTGATCTTAACAAGTGGTATCAGAGCGAGGTCATGGGGTTTGAGCACTCCCAGGGTAGTTGTTGGGGGGGGGTGATTGTTGGCTTTATGGGGAGTCAGCAGTCAACCCTGTTGCAAAGGATTGTAGTAGTGGGCCCTAGCTCGATAGTGCTTGGCGTGCTAGCCATCAGCACCCCTACTTGGAATTGGTGCAACCCATCATGTCCACCTGACGCTTAGTGCGGGGCTCTATGTTGCCGTTTAAAGGAAAAAATTTGTGCCCCTTCTACCACCAAATGGTTTTAGAAGAACCGGTAGCACTTGATCTTGACAATAACATTTCTTGTGTCTAATTTTAATTCCCACAATTTAATTTCTGCACTTGAATGTTTATGTTTTTTTTTTTTATTGTTGTGAATGATTGGGAAATACTGAGCCTGCTGTATTTGTTTTGTTTATTTGTTCAATTGTATATTGTTGGGTAATTAGTATTTGCTTAGACAGACCCTAAGTTTGTGCAATAGTGTTGTCATCTAATTTAACCTAGGAGAAAATTTTTAAATACCCAATTCACTTCCCTCTTAGGAATACACAAATTCCAACAATTTCAATAGTCATTTCAAAAAGAAAAAACATTTTGTTGTCGAAAAAAATTTTCAGCTCTTTTTTTTTAAAAATAATTTTCAAGATTCAATTAAAAAAGTAAAAAAGAGTTTTCTTAGTTATGCAAAATAAATGTTTATTTTTTAAAAATTTTAAAATAATTACAAAATGACAACTTATTCTTTAAAAAGAATTCAAAAATTATATAAGGTACTATTTGCATTATGGATTTTGGATCTTGAATTTGAATTTGTATGGACATGGAAAAAACTCAATATGTAATCAACACAAATTTAAATTCAAGATTCGAATTCCATACTTCATATATAAAGTAAGAAATTAAAATATTTTTAAAAAATAATGATCAATATTTTTCAATTTTTCAATATGAGTTTATAAAATTGAATAACAATATAATAATTTTGTTATAATAAAAAAATAATTTCTACAAGCAAATTGTAACTTATTGTTTGTTTATTTTATTCAAATATTGTATGTCTAAAAAATTAGAAACCTTTTTGTAATTCTTTGAAAAACTAAAATAAAAATAAAAAAATATTTTTAATTCACAACTAAATGAGTCCTATTTTTTTTTTTAAATGGTTCCTTGATGCTCTCAAATCTGATTTTATATTTATTAAATAATAGTGCTTAAATTATCCATCTTAGATTTGCTAAGATTAGCATCCTATGACCATTTATTCAATTTATTACTCAGAAAACATTTGTAAAAAAAAAAAAATCCACTTTGACATGTTCTTAAAAAAGTGTCTATTCAAAAATGTGAAAAACAAATAACTATTTAGAAACACTCCTAAATGGTTGTTTGCTGTTTCATTGCTTTTCATGTACGGTGACTAGGGTTACAAATGAATTAAGCCGAGCCAAGCTTCAACATGCTTGAGCTTAGATTGACAGAGTTTGAGTTTAGCTCAGGCTTGAGCTTGACTCAGTTCGAGCTCAAAAAGTTAAACTAGAGCTCAGCTCGAGATTAAAAATATTGGTTTGGGCTCGAGCTCATACTCGACTCATTTGTAAGCTCAGGTTTGGGCTTGAGTAGACATTTTATAAATGACCTAATACTAGCAGTTTCATCCATTTATTTTTATTTTCATTTTTTGGTTGAGATTTATGTCTTTCTTCTTGGACAATTGTGCTCGTATTAGGTTCTTGGGATTGGGCCAACTTAACAAGCCTATTAACGAGCTCATTACCGAACTTCTTAGCAATCCTAATAAGCGAGCCCATTTGAATCGGTGGTCGAGTCGAAATGAGGTTGCGCTCACGCTTGGCTCGTATACAAATTGAGCATAAAAATTGGGCTTGGTATTCGCTCATTTAGATAATAAACAAACACTTACGGAGTCGAGCTCCCAAGCTGCTTGTGAGCGGCTTGGTTCATTTGTAGCCCTCACCGTGGCATTTCCGTAATGAACTACAAAATATCTTTTCTCTCTCATTTCCCATTTTTGATTGGAGCAAATTCTCACTTAGGAGTGGATGTGATTCAATTAATTTCTAAACCCTTATCAAATCGAAGTTTTCATTCATTAGAAAATATAAATTGAAATAAAATCGTTTAAAATGAATGATTGAAATTCAGTTAATCGATTTTTAAACCAATATTGAATGGTTAATTGGACTGAACCACCTAACACAATTTAAAATGTTAAAGTATAACTAATATTTTTTATTTTTTTTTCATAATAATGTGTTAAAATATTTATCATTTAAATTTGAGTATCACTCTTATTTTATGTAATATTACATATAATATATACTATATATATTTATTTGTTCGATTAAGTGTGATTATTGAATAAACTAAACCAATATCAGATCGATAATCGAAAAAAGAAATTAAAAATTTCAAGTGCAAACTAAACTATAAAAAATTAATTATTTTTCATTTCAATTTGATTTGATTTTGTAATTTAATATAATTTTTAAATTTTCCTTGCCCATCCCTATTCTCAAATGCTTTGACAAGCCCGTCTCCGTGCCTCCTCCTCCCTTCTCAGATCATTAAGAAACATTAGATTTCATGAACAACAGTCAAAGAACAGCATTTTCAGCACCCAAATCGAACAAAAAATGTGAGCAACATATGCATTGCAAATATTGTTGTTAACCATAATTTTAAAAATTCATCATAGGTTTTTCATAAACATAAATCAATCATCATATATTTTTTTTATTAAAATTCATACAATATTTATAATAGATGTGAGCATTCAAGCATTGTCTATTTTATAAACAATTATAATCAAAATTTATTTTTACTAAAAATATTGTGTTTATCATATCAAAGATTCAATAAAGATATTTAACACAGAATGTGTTAAAATGGGTCATATGATTCTAACATTCCTAATCAAGAGTCATGGAATTCATGATATCTGGCATCACGAAGAATAACACAGACTGGTTTGTTTAATCGTACTCTAGTGAGAGGGAATAGTCCTACTTAAACTATCGCGATATGAATTCAGATCTTCTAAATCTAAAAGTCTCTTTCGCTGTCTTGCTTCAATAGTGACTAAAGAAATTGATTTGTTAATGACTTTAATGAAATATTCTTCGTTGCTTTCTATTGATTCCTTTTGTTTGATAATTTGATTTTCAGTTTTGGATATCTTCTAAAATTTATTTGAATCTTGATTTGACATATCTTTAGCATTCCAATTTGCCAATTTTTTTTTTTTTTCAATTTTTCCTAAAGAGATTTGTAATTCTTTCTTATTTGATCTTTTACTTGGATATGATGTTTCATCTTGTCTAGCCTTAACTTCTTTTAATAACTTTCCTGTATGCATAATACTTCGAACCAATTTATCCATCTTCTTTCTAAATTTTTCTAATTTTGCAGGTTTACTTTCATTTTTCCTAAAGAGATTTGTAATTCTATCTTATCTGATCTTTTACTTGGATCTAATGTTTCATCTTGTCTAGCCTTAACTTCTTTTAATAACTTTTCTGTATGCATAATATTGTTTATTGTTATGCTTGGGTTGTCTATTTGATTATTTGAGTTGAACTTTATTGTTTGATTCGGATTACAATTTGTTTGTACCATCTACCCCCTCCCAAAATTTATATACCTAAACAATATACAATTTACGATCAAGTCATTTAGGTGTTCATAATCACTAGAATAAGTTTAACATACATCCTATTAAGCATAAAATGATGTTTTATTGGGCATTTACCTCTTTATTCTCCGGTAGACAGATACTAGTTTTTTATTTTACACTATAATATATTATACAAAATTTGTTACTTGTTTCCTTACCGATAAGAACCCATCTCGCAACGTTTTGAATTTTAAACTTTACACTATTTCAAACCAAAAGTGTTTTAAGCATGAATATGCCCAAAATAAATGAGACAAATACTACTGCAGCATTAATAAGTGTGTTTGAGTTTACAAGATTCAGGACACTCATCATTGGGTTTTTAATTTGCTGGTGCAGACCTTGGTTGAGGAAAGGGGTTATGGGGGGTGGTAAGGTGGGATCAGTGTGATCCATCTTTTTGGTGCAGTTTTGTGTCTGAAAGTAAAGTTTAGGATCTAAAGGGCAGAGGGGACAATTCCAGCCCTACCAACCGCGTAACAAGAGTATCTTGACAATGGCCCCCAGGGCGTGGTTCAGATGGTAAGCTCGTCCTCTGGGAGTGCCTCTCACGAGGTCAGCCTTTGCGCCTCTCGAGTTTGAGTCTTCTACTGGACTCCTGAATTTACTTCCTCGTGGTGCTATGGGGCCAGTATCACGGGGCGTGGGATTAGTCACAGATCGTAAAATGGACGTGGACACCCGGCGATATCCAAAAAAAAAAAAAAAAAGGGTATCTTGACAATGAATTCATTTTGATAGCAAATAATTATTATAAAACATTTCTTACTTTTCTCTTTAAGTGCATTAAATAGGTTATACAAAAATATCAGTAGAGGCATAATATCTAACCCTGTCCTCCCCACCTTTTTTGCAGGTTATTTATTAAGATTGGGCATCTAATTGTATTGTTGATTTTTTTTTTTCTTCAAAATATCATAATTAACTATTCAATTTCGTTGATCAACTTAATTTATGATATTGATGTTATGTTGCTAATTTAACTTATCACAATTAAATGGAATATGATACAAAATTTCATTTATTAACAGAATTAATTTTTCATATAAATACAATGGTTGATTAAAGAAAGATCCTTTAATCTTTTGGTACTTCTCAAAAATTCAAATGATGCAGTGTTATTAAAAAAAATTCAGGGTAACACAATCAGTGTGAACCAACTTTTAAAAAATCCATTTCAAAAATTTTGATCATTTAGAGTTGAAATTTTCTCTATTTTTATGTTTACTATTGTAGTAGAATTGAGCATTTGGAGTTTTAGCTTTTATTTTTTGTATTGGTTTCATTGTGATTGAGATATTTTTCCGATTAATGTGTATTTGTGTTAATGTATTTTTGTGAGATTAGAGTTTATGTATGTAAAATAAGATTTGTTTGATATTATTATGATTTAATCATAATATTTATTATTATATGTGATTTTGCATGATTTGATTACACAATTATTTTTTTCAACCATGATAATATATTATTGTGAAAATAATAATTTTAAAAGAAATTAACCTTAAGTATGGGACATATAATTAATAAAAATGAAAAACTTATCATTTTGACGAATTCATGAATGTACATAACAACCCAATCAAGCTAGTACTCTAGTCAATTTTCCCTTTCTTCAAAACAAGAAAAAGAAAAAAACCCTAAAGCCTAATATGTTTACTCATATTATTAATTTTCTGTATACATTGTCGATATTCAATTGTTTACGAAAAATTAAAAATCAAATTTTATAGTTTTTAATTATCTTGACAACCTGTTCTAAAAAAATTTAACATCCATAATAACTTTTTTGGATCAAATCATTCACTTTATATACTTTGAAATTAAAATATCATATGAATTTAAAAATAATTAAAATAAAAGCATACACAAATTTTAAAAAATAATAATAAATCTAATTATAAAATATTTTTACTATTTGTCAATCGTCATGTCTAACAAAATTTTTAAGTTTTGAAAGTAAAACGAATAAGCAAAATAATTTATTTTTATTATTATTTTTTTAATGTATATTATTTTACAATTTTATTATTTTAATCACATTTTTATAATATTATTTAATTTAAAGATAAAAAAAAAATTAATTTTTTTTTTAATTCTATAAATATTATTCTAATTGGTTTCTGATTTAGTTTTTGGTTTTCATTTTTAATATTTGTTTAAAATTTTTTACAGTAATACCAAATAATCCCTTAAAATTGTAAAAATTTTCAGTTAATATTTAATTTTTGAAATAATTGTGTTATTTAATCATAACTAAATATCACTGATGTTACCAATTGTACATCCCTTTCCCTCAACAGCTCCCACTTAAAGTAAAGTGTAGGATCCATACATACATACATACCCATTTTGATTTAGAAGACCTGAATTCAGGAGTGTACATAACAACCCAGTCAAGCTAAGCTAGTACTCTAGTCAATTTTCCCTTTCTTCAAAACAAGAAAAAGAAAAAAACCCTAAAGCCTACCCTCCCAAAGTTCAAATGTGTGAGTGTGTGTGTGTGAGAGAGAGAGAGAGAGAGAGAGAGAGTCAATGCACCTGCTCTGTTGACAAAAGGGGATGCTATGAAAGTTATTGACCATTTCAGGAAGGTTACAAAGAGTCTGCCGCATGCATGGAAGCAGCTGGACTGATCGGACTAAGTATTTGTTAACTATTAAGATGGGTCATCTGTCCCAATAAGTATAATTAAACCATGTAGATCAGGTCATGGCGTACGTAGATGCATGGGAATATATATTAATGAAAATAGTTTTAAAGAGTTTAAACAAATCAGTATGTGTTAAGAATTATACTTGTGAGTTTATCTCACGTTTCACATGCTGAATGGATGTTGGGTATTTATATACACGGTTCGATCGATAACTTCATAGGTTTATCTTTCGAATTATGTTGGTATTCTTCATCTACATACATCAAGTTTGTCCATAAAAATTTTCCAATTTTAACAAACAGTATTAGAACCAATAATTTGTAACTCTGTGTAAGTAACACTACAAATTCGAGATGTAAAGCTAATACATGTTTGTGCTCAATAACTTACGACTTGTTGGGTTTGACAGAATAATTGTTCTTTGAAATAACATGTAATATAGTGTAAAATTGGAGAATCGTACATAATTATTCTTTCTGTATTTCTAACTATTTCATTCAATATGTAATAAAAAAAGAACATAGATTTTTGTGGTGAAATTTGAAAATAGTTATTTTTATCTATTCCACATTATGGACTCATAAAAAATCCACATTGTTATTTGTTCCATAATAACAACTTAACTTCTTATATAACTAATTGTAACTAATCTATTATTAATAATAAGCATTTTGCAAATCAAAATTAACCTTAAGCTTTTGGGATCATATTGTTATTCATCTATGCATATGAAGTCCATCCATGAAAACTCCTCGCTCCTAACAAGACACGAGCAAATGGTATTCACTAAATTATCTCATATCTTGAAAATTAACGTGTGAGACACATGCAAACTATTATTATTATTTTTTAAAAAAAAGGAAGTTTCGATTATCCATAGAAACACATTATATATCCTTTTAAACTATGAATTTTTTTTAAAAAATATATATATATATATATTAAAATTTAAAATATTCACTACAGTTAGTCCATACAATTAATAAAACAAGTGTGAATATGAGAATGCTTAAAATTGAAGGTTAATATTGCTCATGCATCTCAAACCATATTTTGAGGCCCTATTTTTTATGGAAGAACTCCTATACAGTGCCTAAAATGAATCCGAATGGCACAAATAAATTAATTTTTAAACAATCCAAATCAAAATGTTAGGTCTCAAATCTTCAACTTCCCAATTAGGAGGTGCAACGATGAACGGTTGGGCCCAATTCTTAGTTCATGTACCTAAGAATGCTTAAACTATCTTTTTTATTTATTTATTTATCAGTTTATGGTAAATAATATTGATCAAAATGGATACGTACAATATACACTGGACATATCCAGACAAGGTGTTGTGATATGGATCTAATAATTAAGATGCACAGTGGAATAAATATAACAAGTAAATGAAACACAACAAAAAAGTGATAAACAACAAGAACAACAACAAGATTTATGTGGTTCGACAAAGTTTACATTCACAGAAGTAATGACACAAGAATTTCATTAAGAAAATCACAAAATACACAATACACTTCACAAATGATCACTCTCATTGCTAATACATGCCCAGAATGACATATATAGCAGTCCCTCTAAGGTTTCTCCCTCCTGTTATCCAACCACCCAAACGTTCAAAATTCAAAATGCAAAAAACTACTCATAACCCAGAACTTCTCGTCGACGAGACCAAGAAGAACACTCGTCGATGAATCTATCCACTCATCGACGATCCTATTTTTCTACTCTCGATATCTCAAAAACTTTGAACTTTTGGACCTCTTAGGATCTTCTTATCAACAAACATAGGACACTCATCGATGAATCCTTGCTATCTCCTCGTCGACGATCACAAGGTACTCGTCGACGAGTCCCTGCTGTGTTGCCCCTTCATTTTTTTTTTCTTTCGTCTATGTTTGAGAAAGCCAAAGTATAAGGGTCATACCAAAAACAACAATCTCCACCTTGGTGATTATACACCCCTTAGAAGAATTTCGAAAAACATGTCTAACCACTCCACCTTGAACTTGAACCGATCGGTTGGGTTTGTCTCCCTTCTATCAATTGGAGACATGGAGTAAGTCCAAGCAATGCCTGAACTTCTTAGAAGTAACTGATTTTGTTAAAATATCTGAGTCGAGGGCAAAGAGTTTAACAACATCAAAGTTTTGTCATCCTCATCAAACTTAACATCAACTGACTCACTTCTAAAAGTGAGTAGCACAACGACTATCCTAAGCATAGGAGTTACGTCGTGTAATAATTAGCCCAAACAGGCCAAATCATCTCCTCGGGGAATGCAGATTAGTTTTAAACTAGTGCAAAACAGTAAAAGAAAATAACAAAACAATTTTATTGAAAATGGTTCAGATTCGATTTCTTGGGATTTTCGAAAGTTTGTGATGAAATTGAAATGACGCAAAACCTAAACTAAAATATTAACACGCGTAAAACCAACCAAACAACTCACTAATTGAACAAAGGTAAACTAAAATTAAACCTCAACAATGACTTAAGATTAACACCCAACTTCTCACAATGATAACTTGAAGCAAATATAAAGATCATGCAATATCTCAACTAAATAAAAATAAACTAAATTAAACAATAAGTAAAGCTCAACAAAATAAATAAAATAAAATAAACCGAACAATAGATCTCAAAGGGAAATTAATAAATCATGGAAAACAACCGACATTAACCCGCAACTCAAGTTATAAAACTTAACCACTCATGTTTGCAATCCAAAATTTCTAGATCAAACTAATCCTACAATAACTCATTGCAACAATAAAATAAAAGACAACAACTTGAAAGAACAATAAAATAGATGTATACTAAAACTAAAAGAAAACTAATTAATCCACCCTATAATCATTCCAAACATTAGACTAAATGTATACTAAGTTAAACAACAAATTAAACTAACCTTGAAGCATTTAGGATAACTAAATAAAAAATAAGAAATTAATTAATCTAATGAACCACTGAAATAACAAAGTAAAAATTAATATTTAAACTCAACATTAACTACTCAAACAATATATTTAAACAACATTAAAATAAAGAGACAAGTTGAGAGAAAGATACCCAATACTACTTGGAAGATAAATATTCAATGCTATAAATAACTCAAACTACACTTTAAAGTATCTATGGAAAATGACAAAGAAAAATAAATAATAACTCAAAAACACTATTTAAATAAACAAGAAGAGAGAGAGAGAGAGAGAGAGAGAGAGAGGAGGCCATGAGCTCCCCACACAGTAGCTAGCTGCTGTCTTCTAGTACTTGCGACGGCGCAGAGACCCAAAACGCCAGCTCCCCACATGCAACACCTACAAAAGCATCCTATTCCCCATTTTCCTTCAATGCCCCCACTTTAATTTCTTTTTCAATTCTCCCTTTACTGCCCCCTAGCCTTTTTTTTTTTTTTTTGGCTTTACTCTAGCTGCCACCAGCATACAAGGAAACAGACCCGGCTGCATGGCTGGGTCAAATCAAGTTTATTTTATTTTTTTTCTTTATTTGTTTCTTCCATTTTTAAGTTAGCGAACAAGTCCGATTTCAACCATCTTAAAGCTTATATATCTCAAAGTTCTAAACATAAAAGTCGTAGATAATTTCCTCAATTTTCCCTATAATTTTGAATCGTCTCAATCGGAGCTCAAACGAGAAAGTTACGCCCAAAATACGAAGTAGTATCGATTTTTACTTTCAATAATTGCCCTGCGATAAAAAACACTAAAAATTCATAAATTACTCAATAAAACCTAAATGTTATGAACATGACACAATGTTAACTTATTGAGAGTCATTAGGAATTTAATTAAAAATATAATTCGTAATGCATGAATTAAAACACCTAATTATACAATTTAAGCCCGTAATCATACCCCCCAACTAACGTTTTGCTAGTCTCTAGCAAATAACGTGAATGCAATCAAACTAGAAGAAAAGCAACCAAAATTCTAATACTCATGAAAATTACATGCCATGAAATATGCTTAATGAGTTTAGGAACACAGGACAAAGATTAACTCAAGCTATGTATTAATTGAGAGATTTATACACCATTTAGTAAAACAACAAAGATAATAGAGTGTAACAAAGCTCACATGTCATGAGAATAAGCCTAGAATTCCAAGATTGACTACCAATAGATATTAACGGTTTCAATCACAATCAATTAGTCTAAGAAAACCGCATGGTCTTACTCTAATTCAAAACCATTGTATTGACGACTTTCACACTATTATACTTTTAAAGGCACCCACTTTCTTGATTAGTTAGAAACCCGGTAGTAGGTCACACTACTACAAGGTACCCATTTTTTGTTTAGTTAGGGTCCCAGTAAAAGGTAGCCCTTTCCAATACATAATTGCTTCCTTTTTTTTATATATATTTTTTTCTTTTTTCCTTCTTGCAATTAATCCCTGGCTTGTTTCTTATTTTCATTTGCTTCAAAGTTTTTTTTCTTTTCTTTTCTAAGCTATTAGGATATGGTTAATTAGAGTCCCAAACAACTAAAGCATATATCAACCAAAAATGGTCTAAGATAGTCGTTCTAAATTTTCTAACCTGTGTGGTGTGTGTAGCAAGACTCTCAACATCCTTCCCTAAGTGAAATGGATAAAAATATGTTTTGATTTAAACTATGATTGCACTACATCCTACATGTTCCATATCCTAAAAAAAATAAATAAATAAAAAAACAAAATTAGGCATGTAACGTTCACAAATAAGGAATTCAGAAGTTCTAAGCTCAATAACAATATTTCCCAAATGTGGACCTAACCACCATGCAAACATCACATGCAATTTTCACATTGAAAATTTTTCACATGGAAGCACATTATTGCACATGCAAATTCTCTTCCCCCAACTAAAATGAGACATTGTCCTCAATGTGAAAGCATAGGGGAAATGGGAAAAGATATGCATGGGGGAAACAAACGAACAGAAAAAAAAAAACAATAGAGAGTCACAAGCAACAAACACAGTAGAAAAAGAAAATAAAGATACAAATAAGAACAAATAAAATGAAAAGAAAAAGAAAAAAAGTAAAAGAGAAAAGTCAAGAGGACTCTCCTGGGATCTTGTAGAAGCAAGACCTCCTTATGTAGATCGAATGGAGTCATGAAAGGCTTGAGACGCTATCCATTGACTGTGAAGTTGTTGCCATTCTTTGGATCTATAATTTCTACCGTACCATGGGAATGAACTTTTTCAATGATGTACGGGCCACCCCATTGAGACTTCAGTTTCCTAGGAAATAGATGTAATATGGAGTCGTAGAGAAGCACTTACTGAGTAGGGAAAAGTTGTTTGTCTTTGATTTTCCTATCATGCAGCAACTTCATCCGCTCATTTGCTAAGCGGGCATTGTCATCAGCTTCCCTCTTAGATTCTTCAAGCTCACATACCTGCAATTTCCTTAAACCTTTAGCATCATCAAGTGAAAAGTTAATCTGTTTTATAACCCATAAAGCACGATGCTGAATCTTAACAGGTAAATGACATGGCTTACCATAAACTAACCTATAGGGAGACATTCCTAAGTTTGTCTTGAAAGCAGTTCGGTAGGCCCAGAGTGCATCAACAAGTTTTTCTAATCAGTCTTTTCAATTAGGACGCACCGTTTTCTCAAGTATAACTTTGATCTCTCTATTGGCCAACTTAGTTTGACCATTAGTCTGAGGGTGGTATGGAGCAGAGACCTTAGGGCTCACTCCATACTTTTGCATAAGTTTTTAAAAAGGTTTGTTACAAAAGTACAACCCTCCATCCCTAATGATTGCCTTGAGCATGCCAAAACGTGCAAATAACTCCTTGAGAAAATGGATGACAACCCTGTGGTCATTTGTCCTACTAGGTATAGCTTCCACCCGTTATGAATCATAGTCCACAACAACTAGAATGTAAGAATGCTCAAAAGAGTTTGGGAATGGTCCCATAAAGTCAATCCCCCAATAGTAAAAAATTTCAAGAGTTAAAATGGGAAACATAAGCATTTCATTTTTTACTGTGAATTTCCTTAATTTATGACAAGCCTCATAAGTTTTAAAAAAATTCTCAACATCTTTGAACATAATAGACCAGTAGAGTCCACTCTGCAAAATTTTTGAAACAGTTTTTGTAATAACCCGAAGAATAATGGTATTTAAATAATAAAGAGGGAGGGAAAATGGAAACAGAAACAAAAGAAGGTAGCAGGCTTCGTCGACGAACGCGAACGATGTTGCACTTTGAATATAATAACCCAGAAGATTTACACAGGGCCTCATCGACGAACACAGGGAGTTCATCGACGAGCGCATAAGGAGACCTCGTCGACGAAATCATGCCTCATCGACAAGAAGATACTGAGAGGGGTTTTGGGCAGTATGAAATTCGTCGATGAGGAAGTAAGGTTCGTTGATGAAACCACTTAATAACTCGTCGATGAGATGACATGTCTCATCGATGAATCTGGGCCTATAAATAGTGAAAACCCAGATTTTTCACATGAAATTTGCACAGGAAACCCTTTATTTCTCTTTCAACGCCCCTCTCCCATTCTCTCTTCGATCTCGGCCCCGTCTCTCGCCGGATCGACCATCTGAAGCCACCACGACGCTCATAGGGAAGTTCTCTGCAAGTCTGGTGGAGTAGATCGTTGGTGGAGGTAGTTTGAAATTCATCCCAAATTCAGGATAAAGTATTTTATTCAAGATATGTTTTCCCTACAGTTATAAGAAATGTTGTATGTAGAAAAATACTGAGGTTTTGTTCTGGGAGATGTCGTTTTCATGGTGTTGAGTAGAGAACCCTGTGGGTGTAGGGCCAGAGTTCAGTGAGGGTTTTTTAGAAACTAGGTAAGGGAAATATGCTATGCTAGGAAATTTAATGATGTTATCAGAAATTTTACGTATATGCATATACACCAGTTATTATGTGGTCTTTCAGAATATGAGTTTAAAGTATGTGTGGCCTGAGTAGATATTATTTGAGGTAGAATTTTACACTTTTTTCTATTATATGAAGTTATACAATACATACAGATATAGTCAGATATTCACAGACAAACATATGTATACATATATAGTTTTTATTCAAATGATTATTGTAGACACCCCAATTTTAACCAGGCCTTTCCAAGGAGACCTCATGGCAAACTTTCCTACATTGTTGGTGGGCCCCACACATCCTTGTAGGTCCCACGCTATTGGTGGACCCCACACATCCTTGTAGGTCCCACATTGCTTGTGGGCTCCCACATGGCTTATGGGCTCCACATATCTCCATTAGGCTCCACCTCTCTTGGTATGCTAGTTCGGATTCCTACATCCGATGCACGTTACCTCCTCTAGTACGCTAGCTCGGATTCCTACATCCGATGCACATTACCCCCTCCAATACGCTAGCTTGGATCCCTACGTCCAATGCACGTTACCTCTTTTGGCATGCTTGCACCTGCTAGCTCGGGTTCCTGTAACCCTCAAACAGCTTGTGGACCCCACATTGCGCGTGGGCCCCACACATCTCCGATGGGCTCCACACAGCTTCTAGGACCCTCATATTATTATTTTATTATTTTATTATTATTACTATTATTATTATTTATTTAATTTGTCAAATGCAAGCATGCTTTGTTCCCCCCATCATCACTCACCACATGTCATGTTTTCTCCCTTTATCATTATTCCCTTCATCATTCTTCATCCCATACTTTGTTCCCCATCATCACTCACCACATGTCATGTTTCCTCCATTTATCATTCTTCCCATACTATATTCCCCTCATCATTCTTCATCCCATACTTTGTTCCCCCCATCATCACTCACCACATGTCATGTTTCCTCCCTTTATCATTTTTCCCATACTATATTCCCTTCATCAATCTTCATCCCATACTTTTTCCCCCCATCATCACTCACCACAGGTCATGTTATCTCCTTTTATCATTTTTCCCATGCTAATTTCCCTTCATCATTCTTCCCCCCATACTTGGTTCCCCCCATCATCACTCCCTTATGTCCTCTTTCCTATGCTTGCCCCAAACTAAGTCTATAAATAACTCTCTCATTCCAAGCACAAAGGAAAGAGAGTTCTTAGTAGTGGTAAGGAGAATATTTCAAATATTGAAGTTTTCTATTTTAAGTTTGTGAAACTAGTTTTTTTGAGTGAAGATCAAGAGGTTGGCTGATCCCGTTTCCAATCGGTGCTGAGTCACCCCACGTGAAGAAGGTACTCCGTAGTGCCTCGAATCAGAGCTCAAAAACAACTCTCAGGAAGACGCTGTAGAGCGGCCCTAGTAGACTCACCAACAGGAAAAGAAGACCGGAGCAGAGGAAAATGAAAGAAGATCAAGGGATCGACTGATCCCGTTTCCTACCGGTGCCGGGTCACCTCATCTGAAGAAGGTACTCCGTAGTGCCTCGAGTCGGAGCTCAAGAACAACCCTTGGGAAGGCGCTGTAGACTAACCCCTGCGGATTCACAAACAGGAGAGGAAGACCGGAGGAGAAAAAGACGATAGGTAAAACCAACAAACTTTCTCTTCCTATATTACATCTCCGCCCCCTTTCCCGAACCGGCCTCTGCTGGTTTATTTGATTTTATTGGATTTTTTTTATTTTAAATAGCTTCTTTTTAACCCATAAAAAAAAATTCATAAAAGACACAAAAATTTAGAAAAATTTTCAAAGAAAATTCAAATTTTTTAAGGCTTTGAAACTTATTTACATTTGAAAATTTTTTAAGAAAATCCAAGAAAGTTTCCAACATGTTTGGCAAAGGTTAGATTTGTTTCCTTACATTCAAAATTTTCAAAAATACATTCTAAAGTCATATCTTTAAAACTATGACTTACATGATTGTTGTCTAAAATTCTATTGTATTCGAAAGAACATTGGAAAACCCCGAAAAATCAATGGTCTCGACTAAGACCTTAAACTGGTTTTCCCCCAAATTGGTTAATGTTTGACCGGTTCACCATTCCCGGACCGGTTCACCCTAGTTTTCTCTATTTCGCTTGTATACTATTATTATATCTAGAAAATTCACAAAAATCGCAAAATTTTTAAAATTCCAAAAATATTTTCACATTTTGATTTCAACTGATCTTATTTGTGTTATTTTGAAAGTTCGGGAAAAATCACAAAAATCATTTTCACACTTAGGAATAATCACAAAAATATCTTTTTAGGCACAAAAAAAATTATTCCAATCTCGAACAAATTTCAAAAACCTCATGGAATATTATTTTTGATACTAAAAAAAACCCATAGATTTCAAAACCCCCGGGAGCGTATTTTGTATCCTATCTTCGATTTTCCTTCCCGATGATTGCAAACAAGAACATTGACTCTTCAAAGTACTAGATTGCCCTGATTATGAGGGAATACCTCTATAGTATTTTCATTCTTTTGATTTTTTAAAGAGAGTAATCTTTAAAGACTTATTACATTTATTTCGGGATAATTCTTTATTAATCTGGTACCATTCGTAAGAACAGGCGTATAGGGGGTGCTAATACCTTCCCCTCGCGTAACTATACTCCCGAGCCCGACTCTGGTAACACAAGCCGATTCTACCCTTAATGGGGTAGCAATCAAGTGTTCTAACCGCACTTCCAAAGGTTAGTGGCAACTCCACTACACATCATTTTCCACAAAAATCACATTTTTTAAAATCACACATTTCCATCCATTCTTCCCAGTTCGCAAGTCGAACCCATTTTTAAAGCAGAGATTGGTTCTCTGGGCCAGGTCTGATACGTCGCGACAATTACATAGACAGGTATATATATATGTATGTATGTATAACAGTATACAAATATTTATTTAGATTAATATATATATATATATATATATATATACAGTGTTTATAAAGAGTTATGTTTTCCTAAATGCCATAACACTTAGAGCATACAAACAGATTATACAGTTTAGCATCAAGATGCTATTGTTATTCAGATATTATAGTATTTATAGTACAGAATAATAGTGTTATGGTTATTTTGGAAACATGATGAAAACAGAAAAGATATATATATATATACACACTTATATAGTATAAGATCCCTGTGGAAATATTATAGACAAATACAGTTTACCGAGCACGGTACCATTGCTATATACAGAATAGAGTGCAACCACATATCTTAGATAGTGTGTGGGTAGCGTCAAACTGTGCTTGGAGAGGATGTAGCTCCCTAATTCTCTAGGTTGAGGGGGCCAATTTGACGAGGTAGCAGCAAGTCCCGAGCTTAGGAGTGGATGCAGTTTGGTCGGGCTGAGGTAGTTTAGCATATGATGACCTACCTGGAGGGCCGACCAGAGTTAAGTCCCGCCTATGGACCACACAACCCTATCATGAGGGGTCAAATCATGACATACAAAGTCCCAGGGAAAGAGCATAGTTATGTATATGTGTTTTGTCGTATATAGTATGATATAGCAGTATGAATGATAAAAAGTTCAAATGATACAAATGTTTTAAGCTACTATACATGTGTTTTATAGATTTTCCAGATTATGCAGTTTTAAATACTATTATTATAGTTTTACGACTCGGTCGCTACGCGCTAGTAATAGCATATTTCCACTTACTGAGCGTCGTCTCATCCTATTACTTTACCATTTTTCAGGTTAGCTAGCTAGGCGAGCAGATCAAACTTGTGGATAGAGAGTTGACTTGATTACCCTAGTTGTAGGGCAAGTTTGTGGCAAGGTTTTGTTTTTTTGGGGGAGATGATACTGGAGGGAGTTATTGTATATGGTTATGGTATGAATGTACTGAATTTTGATAATGTTTAGTATATATGGTTGTATGACTTGTATATCTGCTGCGTAGATATGGTTATATATATATATATATATATATATAAAATTGGTGAGAATTTTAAGGACGTTACAGTTTTCTTTGCAACAAAGTGGCTTCCACACGCTCCACTATGACAAAAATGTATCACAGAAGCAAATTCATCATCAAGCACACATCTGCAAACCAATTAATCAGAACAATATTTAAACAAATATGGATTATCAAAATAGTAATGTCGTACCTCTGCAAGGAACTTATGTTTGTCCTGATTTACCTAATGGTCTAGCATTCCATCGGTGACATGGTAGTTAACAATATCAACAAACCAAGGAGCGCATGACACTACAAAAAGATGCTCATCAAGAAAATCATCATTTAAGGGAGAAAGGGATACAAATATATCAGGTAGTTGCAAAAGAGAAAGATGGTCAGTTACAACATTTTCTACTCCTTTTTTATCTCAAATGGTGATGTCAAATTCCTAAAGAAGTAGAATCCATCTGATCAACCTGTGCTTAGCATCTTTCTTTGCCAACAAGTATTTCAAAGCAGAGTAATCAGTAAAAATAATGACAAGAGATCCAATGACATAAGAACAAAATTTTTCCAAGGCAAACACAATAGCCAACAACTCCTTCTTAGTGGCGGTATAATTTTTCTGAGCATCATTCAAGGTACAACTTACATAATAAATGGCAAAAGGCTTGTTATCAACTCTTTGACCAAGAACGGCCCTAAGAACGAAATCACTAGCATTAGTCATAATCTCAAACGGCAAGTCCCACCGAGGAGGTTGCATAAAGGGTATCATGGTCAAATATTTTTTCAGTGTCTCAAAAGCCTATTGGGATGCGTCAGTCCAAAAAAATTCTGTGTTAGTTTGCAATTAAGAACACAGTGGTTTAGCAATACTACTAAAATTATGAATAAAATGCCTATAGAAGCCACCATAGCCAAGGAAAGAACAGATATCCCTCACTGTCTTACAGGCAAGTAACTAGAAAATCAACTCTACCTTGGCTCTGTCAACCTCTATACCATGCTCAGAAACTAAATGGCCAAGTACCAAAGCACTACTTACCATAAAATGACACTTTTCCTAATTCAACAACAAGTTTTTTTCTTCACATCTTTTTAGGATAGCAGTCAAAATTTTCAAACTGGTATTAAAGGACTTACCAAACACAGAAAACCATCCATGAAAATTTCTCACATCTCATATAAGATATCGGAGAAAATACTCATCATGCAATGCTGGAAAGTAGCGGGTGCATTGCATAATCCGATTGGCATCCTGCGAAAGGCGTAAGTACCAAAGGGGCAAGTGAAGGTGGTGTTCTCTTGATCCTCTAGTGTTATGGCAATTTGATAATACCTAGAAAAACCATCCAGAAAATAATAAAAAGCATTACCAACTACTTTTTCAAGTATCTGATCTAGTAAGGGTAAGGGAAAGTGATCTTTCTGGCTAACCGAATTTAATTTACGATAATTAATGCACATCCTCCAACCTGTTACTTTCCTAGATGGGATCAACTCTCTAATAGCATTCTCAATCACAGTCAAACCAAATTTTTTTTTGTACTACCTGTGTCGGGCTTACCCACTTGCTATCAGAGATAAGATAGATGATGTCAGCAACTAATAGTTTTAGCTCTTCTTTCTTTACCACCTCTTTCATGGTTGGATTCAATCTCCACTGCATAATCAATGCACATTTTCCAACCTGTTACTTTCCTAGATGGGATCAACTCTCCAATAGCATTCTCAATCACAGTCAAACCAGATTTTTTTTTATACTACCTGTGTCGGGCTTACCCACTTGCTATCAAAGATAAGATAGATGATGCCAGCAACTAATAGTTTTAGCTCTTCTTTCTTTACCACCTCTTTCATGGTTGGATTCAATCTCCACTACCTAACACAAATTGGTCTCGCATCTCCCTCCAAAAAGATGTTGTGAGTACAAATTGCAGGATCAACCCCCTTGATGTCTGCAATAGTCCAACCTATTGCTCCTCGATGCTGCCTCAATACCTACAATAACTTAGTTTCCTACTTCAAAGTAAGATGAGAAGAAATTACCACAGGGAATGTGCCCTTAGCTGGGCCTAGAAAAACATATTTCAAGTCCTCAGGTAGTGGCTTCAACTCAAGTGTAGGGACTTCTTCTTATGATGACTTCCTCTTCTAATGGTTATGAGTCTATCTTATGAGAGAGGTTTAGTGAAGATATCATCCCATTGATCATTTGTATTGATAAATTTAAGAGTTATGTCTTCGTTTTGAACATGTTCTCTTAGAAAAGGATGTCTTATGTCAATGTGCTTGGTTCTTGAGTGTGAAATAGGATTTTTAGATATGTTTATCGCACTTGTGTTGTCACACTTAATTGGTATTGTTTGATAATCTAGATTGAAATTTTTTAACTATTGTTTCATGTATAGTGTTTGTGCACAACAACTCCCGGCTACTACATATTCAGCCTCAGCAGTTGACAAAGCCGCAGAATTTTATTTCTTTGAAAACCAAGACACTAATGATCTTCCTAAGAAGTGACATGTGCCACTTGTACTCTTTCTATCAATTTTGTGTCCGGAATAATCTGCATCCGAATAGCTAATCATTTCAAAGCCAGTGTCTTTTGGATACCACAGTCCTAGTTCAATTGTGCCTAATAAGTATCTTAAAATTCTTTTTAGAGCAACTTGATGAGATTCCTTAGGTGCTGATTGAAATCTAGCACATATGCACACACTAAACATAATATCGGGTCTACTAGTTGTTAAATACAATAAGTTTCCTATCATTCCTAGATAATGTTTTGTGTCAACTAGTTTTCCCTTTGCATCCTTATCAAGGCTTGTGGAGGTGCTCATAGGAGTTCCTATAGGTTTACTTCCTTCCATATCAAATTTTTTCAACACATCTCTAATGTATTTAGTTTGATTTATAAATGTTCCATTTTTTGCTTGCTTGATTTGTAATCCTAGGAAGTAATTTAGCTCTCCTATCATACTCATTTCAAACTCTTTTTGCATGCATTTTGCAAATTCTTTACATAGATCTTCATTTGTATCACCAAATATGATATCATCCACATATATTTGAACTTTTAGCATGTCTTTGTTTTTAGTCTTAATGAATAGGGTGCTATCTACTTTTCCTCTTGCAAAATTATTGTTAAGTAATAATTTACTTAATCTTTTATACCAAGCTCTAGGAGCTTGTTTTAAACCATACAAAGTTTTAGTTAATTTAAATACATGATCGGGATATTTTATATCTTCAAAACCCAGAGGTTGTTTTACATATACTTCATTTATATACCCATTTAAGAAAGCACTTTTCACATCTATTTGATATAACTTGAATTCCTTATGGGCTGCATAGGCTAGAAGCATTCTAATTGCTTCCAACCTAGAGGTTGTTTTACATATACTTCATTTATATACCCATTTAAGAAAGCACTTTTCACATCCATTTGATATAACTTGAGTTCCTTGTGGGCTGCATGGGCTAGAAGCATTCTAGTTGCTTCCACTCTTGCTACGGGGGCAAAGGTTTCATCATAATCAATACTGTCTTCCTAATTATATCCTTGAGCTACTAGTCTGACTTTGTTTTTAACAATTATCCCATTTTCATCCTTCTTATTTCTAAAAACCCATTTAGTTCCTATGATTGAATGATCTCTAGGTTTGGGCACTAATTGCCATACTTGACTTCTTTCAAACTAATTTAGTTCTTCTTGCATAGTTATAATCCATGAATCATCATTTAATACTTCTTCTACATTTTTAGGCTCATCTTGAGATAGAAATGCATAGGGATTGCATAGATTTTTCAAGGATGACCTAGTAGTTATACCTTTTGATGGTTCTCTGATTATTTGTTCTGTTAGGTGATTTCTAACGTATCTCAATTCTTTTGGTAATTCAAAATTTTCTATGGGTTGATCATTTTGCGTCCCTTCAATGATTTCTTCCTTTTCTTTTACTTCTTCTTTTGTCTCAACTATTTCTAAGTCTTCTGATTTTTGAGTGGGTTGTCCATCTTTAGATTTTGGTGTTTTGTTGAAAGGGTTTTCTTTATCGAAGATTACATGTATTGATTCAACAATAGTAAGTGTCTTTTTATTGTATATCCTAAAAGATTCCACCAAAGGATTCCACTATGCATGGAATAGTTACATGCTCCTTTTTGGGCGGAGCATGCATAGTGGAATCCTTTGATCATTTATTGATTACATATATTGATTACATGCTCCTTTCCGAGCGGAGCAAGCCTTTTACAACAATCCCTCTTTTTTCAGGAAGAGAAATCTCTCCAAGCGATCAACCCATGCTTGGTACAACAATCCAAATCAGCTTTGAACCGTCAAAGTACAACGAGAAGGCTACAAGAATCTGAGTACAATGAAACTCTCAAAACAAAGCAAACTTGTACAATTTAGAGCACAAAATATACTTTAATCAAATAATAAGATAGAAAGTATGAAGCTCAAGTATAAAGATCACCAAAGTTTCTTTTAGTGATTGAGAAAACTCAGTGTTAGAACCATAGGTTGATGATTTAGCAGCAATTTTAGAAGATATCTCCTAGATGGAGTGTGAGCAATAGAGAACTTTGAGAGAGATTAAGAGTTTGAATACAAGAATGTTGTGTGATTGCTTGGTGATCAATTTCTTGGGGTTAAGGAAGTATTTATAGACTTTTTAGGATTAGTTTCCTTATTTCCCAAGTTACTTGGAGTGTCCACCAAGTTTCTATAATATTCATATTTGAAAAACTAATTTTTAGAACTTTCCCATTGAAGTTTAAAAATTAAAAACCCGTGGAGTCAATCGGTTGGACAGGTGACTGGGTAGTTTATTTCACAGAGTCAGTCGGCTTGGCAAGCGGTTGAGGCCTTTTTGTTTGCCAAAAATTAAATTATGTAAAATGTCAGTCGGCTGACTCAACTACGTTCAAAATGATCTGTCAGCTGGACAAACGAGGTTGTTAGTCGGCTGACTAATTCTAGTTCAATTTGTTAGTCAGCTGAGTAGGTTTATTCATTCTTGGTGTTTGTCAGTCGGCTGGCCGATCTTAGTGTGTTCTGGTCAGTTGGCTGACCAGTCCATTATTTTTCCAAATATTTTCATTTTTTATTTTTTACACTCAAGTTATTTAAAAGACTCAAATATAACTTTTTAAAATAATTTTCAAGGGTTTTTCAAGAACTGGTCTCCAAGTCTTTGTATCCTAAAGAGTTTCATATTTCTAAATCATATTTGAATTGAAGTACTTACAAACAAATTTGCTAAATATGACTTTTAAGTACTAAGTCTTCAAGTCTCTTGAGGTCCAACTTGACTTCAAGTCCCACTTAGCCTTTAAGCTTTACATTTGTCTTTTATTGCTTCAATATTCTGAGAAGCTTTCACTTGATTGACTTTGATTTCCAACTTCCTTCCATGACAAACATGAGTGTATTTTTACTTAATCCTGAAATAAAGTCACTCAACAACATATATTAAAATAGCCCTAATTTTTTATTATCAAAACAAGATTGAAAAGCCTAGTTAGGCCAACAGCATTCAAGCACAAGCTTAGATTTTGCCCCTATGCGATTTGCCCAAAAAAAAACTTTCCCCCTTTGTTCATAAACATTTTGCTCATAAAATTCTCCCCCTTTAAGTAGGGAATGTTGTGCATAAGGGTTGTTGATTCAAATTAGGGGCGGCAAGCTCGATCTTTCAAAGTTCAATTTCTAGCCATGATTTCCCCCTTTTTTTAAATTAGAATCGCTAGCCAATAGGGAATCAAAAGCTAGATCGTTCTCTTCAGAATTTCTCCGCCTTCCCTCCTTAACCTACATAAAGTTCTCTCTATTTCTGGATCACACTGCAAATCACCTTGAAATTCAATCATAAACAGTGATGGAACAATCCTTCAAATTTAAATTCAAATTCATATTCAAAATGGAAAGATCTCTTTTTCTTTTTCTTTTTTTTTTTTACACAAAAATTTGAAGAACGAAATAAGGATCACAAAAAGCACAAAAATAAACTAGAATCACTCCCCAGCAACGGCGATAAAATTTGGTGTGTTGTCGTAGGCAACTAAATATAAAACCTATACTCCTAAAAATACATGTAGTGGTGTGAATAGGAATCGTTCCCATGGAGAGTGTCTAGTCTAGTTTTATGTTGCATGAACAAGGATTAGGAGGGGGCGGAATTTGAGTACAACAAAAATAATTTTAAGAGAAACAACTATAAAAAATTTAAAATTAATGTATCGAAATCAATCAAAAGAACAAACCTTGGTCCAAGTCAACATCCACCATCGAAATTTTACAACTGATCATTGATGTAAGTATATATCAATTCACACTTTGAATATTCACCATTGGAACCGTCTTCCTATCTCTCCTTAGTCGTAGTTAATTAGAAAATAGATGATCTAATTAACCCTAACTACTAAACGACCCAAGACAAGCGCTAAAGGTTTAATCTAGTAATAGCCTTAAGAATTAGAGAGATCGATAATGCTAAACAACATAAGCACAATCGGTTGCATTTAATTTAGTCAAGTGTTCTTCCTAAGTTCTAATAATTTTTGACACAGAAAATCATTAAATCTTAGTTGCTTCACAAATTAGAGGGATCAAACAATTACAGATTTGATATCTAACCTGGCAAAAGATTGTAATGAATAATAAACTAGTAGGCCTCGTAATAATTAAACAAGACAATCATGAAAATAGGCATAGAAGAACATCTGATACTCAAAGTATGAATTGAACAAATAAAAAAAAATTAGATCTCACATTTTTATTAATTTCAAGGCTTCCATTTCCTTCGACGAATCATAAAAGTTTAGCCACGCAGGGCCATGATGAAAACTCGAACGAGAAGTTAGAGAAGAGGGGAGAGAGAGATGTGTGAGAAGAGCAGGTGTGTGAAATCTGATGATTTCTCTCCCCCTTTAAACATTCATTCCCCCTATTAGAAGCCTAAAAAAACTCATAAAAATATTCTAAATGCTATCCTAAAATAACAATATCCAAATCAAACTAATTAAGAAAAATATTAAAAATAAATTAAAGTCGTAATATAACTAGGAAAGTGGTGTTTCCAGCTGGAATTTTTTGTGCACTAGATCAGGAAACTTCTGAAAATAAATCGTGTTAGATCCACATATTAGAATTGCAGGCTAAGGAACGTTCCAGAACGTCAGTAGTGCAGGTGTGACAACTTCAATCCCAATTTCGGCCTTGATACAACTAGTATCTCTCAAACATCAAAACACTAAAGTTGTATATATTTGTCTTGGAGTTCCACAACATCTTGAAGCATCTCAATCGGAGTTCGGATGAGAGAGTTATGTCTAGATTATGAAGCAATGTTGAAATTGTCCAAAATTGCCCAATTAGCTTTGTTTTCCACTTAATGCTTCCATTTGCATCCTAAATCAAAATATAAGAATAAAGAGTACATTTAGGCACCAAATATGTGTAAAATATTTAACATTAAGGGAGAAAAATATGAAATTTTGCATTCTCATCACATTCCATGATCAAATTGACCATGGCTTGAGGAAAATTAAGTTGTACCAACATCTCATTCAAAAACTTCCAAGACACTGAATCATAAGATTTCTTGAGGTATATTTTCAACATGCATCTGGGTGGCACCCTTTTCCTAGCATATTTCCTCACAAGTCCTTGGACAAGGTATATGTTCTCCACCATACTCCTATGTTTAACAAAAGTTGATTGAGCCAAGTTAATAATCTCCTCAAGACAAGGCTTGATCCTTGCAGCTATGATCTTCACAATGACTTTATATATCACATTGCAACAGGCAATAGGTTTGAAATCATTAACAGTTGAGGCATGACTAGACTTAGAAATCAGAGAAATAATAGTGTGGTTAATTTGCTTCAAAAGTTTCCCAGTTGAGAAGAATTCTTTAACAACATTAGAAAACTTCTTCACCACAATATTCCATGATCTCTTGAAGAAACAAACTGAAAATCCATCAGGACTTGGGGATTTCCCATTACCAATAATAAACAATGCTTGTTTGATCTCTTCATTAATAATAGGAGTCATAATCTAGTCTCTTTGAGAATCATTAAGGATACGTCCTTTTGTAATGATTTGATCATCAACCATAGTATTATGCACCTCCTTCCCCAACAACTCTTTATATAAACAAAGAAAATCCTCAGCCACCTGCATTTGGCAATTTGTTTGGTTTCCATTGTTCTTTATAACAGCTAAAATATGATTCCTGCTGGTGTGCCTTCTCATAAGAGCATGAAAGAAAGATGTACTCTTGTCACATTCTTTTAAATACTTCCCCTTAGCAAATTATTGAGCCAGAAACATTTTGTTTGCTTCTCCAAGTCTAGAAGTCTCATTCTTCTTCTCAACCATCCTCTTCTAAATATATGTATTAGAAGGATTGTCATGCAAAAGTTGCTATAGGTCCATCAATTCAGCATTGGCTTTATCTGCTCTAATTGAAATATGGGAAAAGTGCATAGTGTTGAATTTTTGAGTTCAATCTCTATTTTGATGCTGACAAAGCACCAATATCTTATGTGTGTTTAAGTATATGAACAAGTCTAAATTTCAGCATGCATAAGATCAATGGATTTGGAAGCCAGAAGAAAAACCAAGATCATATGTATCTGGCGCATTCCATGAATGAGCAAAGAAAAAGAAGAAGAAGAAGATTGTTTAAATTGTAAATGCATTTTTATTTTGATTTGGTCTGTAATATAATGCATGACATGCATGATATGGATGATAAGCTTAGACAACCGTAAACTAACCCTAGGGACCAGCACTTTTCACACAAACTCTTTTTCTTAAATTAGCTAATTTGTTAGGATCAAAGATTAGGGCTAAAACAAAGTTCACAAAAACTACGGTCGACCGATGCTAGATTTTTTGGCTTAATTCAAAAGATTTGATCGCAGGGAACCGAACAAGGACCATAGCTGACCTTAGGGGAAAAATTAGAATTTCACTTGCCACAATTGACCAACCATCACAAGGTCATTTGACCTCGGTAAGTTGACCAAAGTCAAAGCTTCGGTCGACCAAACCCAGCTACTTATATTCAACTCAGTCATTCGAGGTTAACTGTTTGGCCAAGGCTTAGTCGACCGAACATTTTTGAATGTATCTTCCATAGTCGACCAAACTAGCATGTGTCTGACCAAACCATTTGTGATTAAGTCAACCAAACCATATGAATAGTAGACTAAATTTCAAATATAGTCGACCGAACCTCAAACAATTTCAAAGTTGCCTTAATTCATTCAGCTATATCTGTAGTTTAAAAGTGCCTCAGTCGACCATACTTGTCAATATAGTCGACCAAACTTAAAATATAGTCAACAAAAACTCTTGGGTTGCCATATTTTTAACCATAGTAAATCATGGTTAATTTTCATTAAACTCAATTAAATAAATTTCAAAATACCCTTGATGTCCCCAACGGTTATTGCACGCCTTGAGCCCTGTAATGTGACCCATGGGTGAATTAGTAACCTAACATGTCTTTGTACCATACAAAACATCAATGATACACCATAATGAATGAGGGTCCGACCTCGTGGGGTTCCCGTGCACCTGATACACATTCATAAACAATACATATACACATCAGAAAATGGTCTTTCTACACATATTTTGTACCATACTAGAGTCTATACAAAAGGAGTATAGACTCCATAACATGAACACAAACCCGAGTGCCAGCCAAAAACCTCAAAATGACAACCTGATAAAGTCCTAGTAATTACACAAGTACTTCTCGTAGTACACTGACCACTACACTCCCAACACAAGGACGCTAGTTTCGGTTACTCGAAGGACCTAAAAAACATGTATGTACGATAGGGGTGAGACACCTCTCAGTAAGGCAGATCTAGGTTATATCGGTGTGTGGTATATGAGTGTTATCATGACATAAAACACACATAGTTCAATACAATTTCGATATTTTCACAAAACAATTCCAGCATAGTGCATATCATGCACAAACACATGATTAAGTAACCCGATGTTGTCACACCTTTCGGCTCAAAGCCAATCCGCATTACATGGCGTCCCTGACACATGGCGTAGCCTCAAGCTCCCATGGCATCGTACCAGTACAATTGGTGGATCCACACCCTTTGGTGATTAGCCAATAAGGCTCATGCCCTCGGATATAGAGTCGAACACTTTTTCCAAGCATTGACAGGTGATATTTCACACCCTCGAATATAGAGCCGGACACTCTTTCACAACGTGGAACAATTTGGAACCCCGTTCCTATTTCATTTTATAAAATCACAACCATGCATGCTCAAATAAAAAATCAATCCACACCCATTTGGTAATATAAATCATGATTTTCCAAAAATATACAGTTTAAACAAGTCAAGGCACGACCATCCCCATAGCATAATATATATCATAATATATTCATAATTTTCCAACGAAACCAGAGATGCAACCCAATGCTGTAACAACTTGCTTAATTAACTGATTTTTTTTCCATATTATAATATTCTACATGCTTTGATACCATACTGAGGTAAAACCCATTCATAAACCTAAGCAGCAAGAAGCGGAAATCATACAAACATAACCCTAACCATTATATACAATACCAGAGTTCTGAAATGTTTTCCAATATTTACAAATATAACTATATTCCCAAAATATCCTCAACTGGTGAGGGCTATACAAAAATGCTCCCAAAAATGATACTCACTCTCTGACAGGGCACTACTAACGCCCCTCTACCTGCGAGCCTGATCTGCTCGCCTACCTGGATCACCTAAAAAATATTTCAACACTGGGATGAGCTAACGCTCAGTAAGAAGAAATATGTTATTACTAGTGTGTGGCAAATGAGCTACTATATATCATGAAATCTGTTTTCATATAAACATGAATAATTGAATACGAAAGTACAGTACAAATAATTAAATACACCACCCCTTTCCATGTTGTTTAACATAGAAGCATTATAGGTTATAATTCAAAGTACTTCTAGTATACATAAATATGGTTCATGTTTCTGTAAATCCGTACATATGTAATAGTAACTGAAACTGTTCCTTATGGCTATTTGTGTGTCATGACTTGCCCTCCTCATGACAGGGTTGTGCGGCCCGTAGGCTGGATTTATCCTGACTGGCCAACCAGGAATAAATCATTGAAATACGTCAGTCGATCTGCCCACCTCAACCCATATCTGGATGGGGAGCCTAACCTCTTCAAGGGACTAGGTGATCGACCTTACCACATATTATCTGAATAAGTGGTTGTACTAAATAAGTAACATAATATCTGTAGCAACGGTACCGTGCTCTGTAGCTGCAAGTCCAACAGGGTCTGATACCATATAATATATTTCTATACATATCTATCTGATTTATCATGATTCTGAAGTAATCGTAATAACCATGATGCTGCATAAACTGTACTATAAATCTGAGAACTGTATAATCATAATACTATAACTATATAATCATAATACTGATATTCGTGTAATCATGGTACTAAGAATCATAAGATCATGCTACTAAAATATCGTATAGTCAAGGTACTGAAATATCGTAAAATCAAAATACAAAATATCATAGAACATATCTTCGTACGTTTATATTCAAAAGCAACACGATACATTAATACATAATTTTCATCATTAAATAAACTGTATAATATTTTTAAAACTTCCTAGCATAGCATATTTCCCTTACCTGACTACTGGAAAGCCATTAGGGAATACAAGCCTAACATACGCAGGGCCTCCTACAAAACACCTTGAAACCAACATATGCTAGAACATAATATCAGTATTTTTCCATCTATATCATTTCCTATAACTTCCAAAAAGCCAAAAACTAGCTAAAAGGCCTTACCCTAAATTTGGGATGAAATCCAACTCTATTTTCCCGATGATCCGCCCTGGCAGATTCGTAGAAAACTCCGCCAGGAGTGTCGTGGTAGCTTCGGATCATTGATCCGGTGACTGGTGGGGCCGGAAATGAAGAAAGAAGGGAGAGGGAAACGTGGAGAGAGAGAGAGAGAGAGGAGAGAGAGCTCGGTGAAAAATGATAAAAATCTTGAGTTTCCACTATTTATAAGGTCAGGTTCTTCGACGAGACACGTCACCTCGTTGACGAGCCCTTCATAAAATTCATTGACGAGACCCTATGTTCGTTGACGAAATTCACAGCAGCCCGAACTGTCTCTCGGTATTTTCTCATCGACAAAGCCCTGTGTTCGTCGATGAAATCCTTTATACCTTCGTCGACGAAACCCTGTATTCGTCGACGAAGCCCTAGAAAATTTCTGAAATTTTTATTTCCCTCAAAATGCAATGTCGTCGACGAAGTCTACGACCTCCTTCTGTATCTGTATCTATTTTCTCTCCCTCTTATTATTATTATTATTATTAAAATGCTATTATTCTTCGGGTCACTACAAATGCTCCCTTTTTCCCAAAACTATAACAAGAAAAACCCATAGTTTCCACCCGTTAGATTTCCCCAAATGAGTAACCAAAACACACACAGGACCGTGAACCACAGTTCTACTGAGTCCGATATCGAAAATAACCTAGATAAACAGAATCCCCTTACCCTTTTCCAAAAAAAACCAAACCCGAACTCTACGGCTCCTAAACAGTGAACTGAGTTACCAAAACCTATAAATCATGGTACAAAACATATTCACAATTCCATTCCTTACAGAACTACCAAAATAAAATTGAAAACTGAGCCTTACTTCGATTTTTAGCCAAAACCCGAAAATGCTCGAAACGAAGATCCATTTCAAAAATCTCGAAGAGAATCCTTCCCTAATCCTTGTAGTAACGTTAGATCGATGATTCCAACACGTATGACGAAGAAATCTAGAGAGAGAGAAAGAGATTCGAGTTCTTAAAGAGAGAGAGAGAGAGAGGATTTTAATTTCTTAGCTAAGAAGTAATGGAAAAAGATATTTATAGCACTTTGACTCAGCCAACCTCGTCGACGAGGTGGCGTCGTCGTCGACGAGTTAATGTAGACAGTTCGTCGAAGAAGCGGTGGCCTCGTCGACGAGCCTGAGATTTTCAGATTCCCAAAACCTCTTGGCTTCTCCTCGTCAACGAGCACCTGCATTTCATCACCGAACATCAGAAGGGCCTTCGTCGATGAACTTTGGCTTCGTTGACAAAGCCTGCTCAATTTACTATTTTACCCTTCTCTTATTTATTTAATCCATATATCATGGTTCGGGTTCTTACAACCTCCCCTCCTTACAAAATTTCGTCCTCAAAATTTGTAATCTCTCATTCACAAACTCATTCACACTAACAAACACACATACTCGACTCTGGAAAGAATTAGCGACCACTACAATGCAGCCCCATCACAATATATACATACCCTCACTTATGGTGGAGGAATACTGTGGTTACATACATAAACAGTCTCAATAGTTCACAGTAACATACACTCCCAATGACTAACCACCTATCCCAATACCACAAAAAGGTAATACACACATACTCAGAACAACTGTGGATACTTCTGGCGTATTTTTGCTTTCAATTCCTAAGAAACTTCCTCAATCTCGTGATTCTGCCACAATACCTTCACTAACGGTATGTCTTTAGTACGTAACTTCTGAACTTACGGTCTAGAATCTAAACAGGTACCTCTTCGTATGCTAAAGTATCCCCAATCTCCAAGTCCTTGTAACTAACAACATGCTATGGATTCGACATGTACCTCCTCAACATGGATACGTGAAACATATCGTGGATCCTCAAGAGTGCTGGGGGTAGTGCAATCTTGTAGGCTACCGAACCCACTCACTCAAGAACCTCAAATGGTCTGATAAACCTTAGGCTCAGCTTTCCCTTCTTACTGAATCCCATTACCCCTTTCATCAGTGTGATCATCAGAAATACCTTACCCGCACCTCAAATTATGACTCACGACAGTGAACATCCACGTACCTTTTCTACCGAATTTGAGCTGATCTAATCCTATCTCGGATCAAACCCACCTTCTCAGATGCCTGCTACATGAGTTCAGGTCCTAACACCTGATGTTCACCAAACTTATCCCAATACAGAGGAGATCGACACCTCCAACCATACAGAGCCTCAAACGGTGCCATCCCGATACTAGCTTGGAAGCTATTGTTATAGGCGAACTCTACTAGAGGCAGAAATTGCATCCAACCACCACTGAATTCTAACACGAAAGCCCGTATTATATCCTCCAAGATCTCTATTTTTCTCTTTGACTATCCATCAGTTTGGGGGTGGAATGTTGTACTGAAAGTAAACCCCGGGTCTCGATCTAACACAATGGACACTAGTACCCGTGCATTCTAACTATTTCATGCACGTACAAGTCTGCTAGCCTATTCAAAGGGTAGTTAACCTTCATCGATAAAAAGTGAGTAGATATCGTCAACTTGTCCACGATCACCCAAATAGCATTCTGCCCGTGAAGTGCTGGTGGCAATCTGGTTACAAAATCCATGGAAATATGCTCTCATTTCCATTTCAGAATAGCTGAGGGTTGTAACGGCCTTGCTGGCTTGTGGTGTTCAGTTTTCACCTGCTGAAACGTTAGAAAATACTCCACAAACTGAGAAATCTACCTTTTCATACCACTCCACCAAAAGGTCTCGCACAAATCCCAATACATCTTTGTTCTACCCGGATGTACTGTGTACAAAGAATGATCTGCTTCCTCCAGAATCATCCTTCTGATCTCGTTGTCGTTTGGAACACATAGCCTAGTCCCAAACCTCAACACATCTCAGTCAGAGGTATTAAATTTCGTAGTCAACCCCTGTTGTACTTTCTTCATTGTCTCGACTAACTCCGCATCACTAGCTTGCGTGAATTTAATACGCTCAAACAAAGTCAGTTGGATCACCAAACTAGCAATAAAATCCTGATGATCACCGACCACCAACTCCATACCCAGGTTTTCCAGATCCCGTCTGATGTGATGCTGAGGCTACAACTGCAGATACAGCCGCATGTTTCGACTTCCAACTCAACGCATCGGGTACAACATTAGCTTTCTCTAGGTGATAACTAATGGTGCAATCGTAGTCTTTGATCAGCTCAAGCCACCTCCACTACCTCATGTTCAACTCATTCTACATGAAAAAGTACTTGAGGCTTTTGTGATCAGTGAAGATCTCACACTACACACCATACAAAGAGTGTCACTAGATCTTTAATGCATAAACAACAACAGCCAATTCCAAATCATGCGTAGCGTAATTCTTCTCGTATTCCTTGAGTTGCCGAGAAGCATACACTATTACCTTACCTTGCTGCATAAGCACACATCCAAGACCTTTCAGAGACGCGTCGTTATAAATCACAAAACCGCCATCCCCAGAAGGAATGGTCAAAATCGGAGCAGTAACCAGCCGATGCTTCAACTCCTAAAAGCACTGCTCGCAATCACTAGTCCATTCAAACTTTACCCCCTTCCTGGTCAATCGAGTCAGAGGCCCAAACAATTTAGAGAATCCCTCCACGAATCGACGATAATATCCATTGTGTTTGATACTTGAAAAACATTTTTGAGATATTTATTTAGGGTTCTAGAGATGCTTTGAACACTCATATTACAAATACATTATCTTGAAATCAAAGGTCTCACTTTTACATATACATATTGACACATATTGTTGAGAGTTAACACATTGGTTAACGAAATCTCACTTGAACTTAATATCTTATCATTCGTGAGTGCATTAATTACATTGTGCGCATAGTGGTACATATCTACTTAGTGTAAGAAGCATACTTTTTTGTATGAAAGATTGAATATCTATTGTATCCTCGATGTGTGGTCAAAAGAGGGAAACTTGTCATGTGAAAAGTCCCGGACTAGTTCAAACTCGATTAGGAGAACTAGGTGCACCATCCTGTTAAGGTATTGTATTAGGTACTGCTCCATCCGTTAAGCGAGTCATAGTGGAATCATCTTACTTGTGAGTTTGAGGTGGGGACGTAGGCAGTATTGACTGAACCTCGATAACATATCTGGTGCAGCTTTTATTTTTTCGCACTTTCAATTTCAGCACATGTATGTTTTACGTTTGATTTATTATATGCAATACATGTGTTTGATTGTTTGAATATTCGATTGAGTTTATGATTATATAGAAAGACCCTAGGCTTGTGTAATACTATTTGTGGAATTTGAATTGACTTATGAGAAAAGTTTTAAATACCCAATTCACCCCACTTTTTGGGAATACACCAATTCCAACACACAACATTAAGATTTCTCAAAGGTTTCTTTTGTAGGAATGTGGTGGTGTTTTGGATGACTTATTGGTTTTTCACTATTTCAGGTTCATTTCATTAATGTGTGGTTTATAAATTGAAGAGAGAGGGATGAGTCTCCCCTATCACCCCCTTTTCTCATTGAAATATACATTATATATATATATATATATATATATATATATTATTGAAATTGGAAAAATATAAGGATCTCTCATTAGGTTTTAAAAGTTTCATTGACCTCCCCTAAGATTTTCGAAAATGATATAAACCTTCTTTGAGATTTGTCAAAAAGATACAAATCTCTCCGCAAAAGACTTGTCTTTTTGTAAAATACTATTCGACTACTTCGAATAGTAAACCAAATTTTAATTAGTTGATAATTTGGGTTGAGATTTTAAAAATTGATTTATTAAATATATATTTTGTATACTTTAAATATGTATGTATATAATATACATTCAAGTCGTAATATATAATTACAGTTTCTCCATCAAAGTCAAATTTTGAGTTGGGGTAGGTATGATTTAATTAATAAATCTATTCACTTTATAAATTTAAATGACCCGAATACTTTGAATGGTAAACCAAATTTTGTTTAGTTGATAATTTGGGCGGAGATTTTAAATTTTGATTTTTAAAATATATATTATGTATACATTAAATATGTATGTAGATAATATTTGATTCAAAGTTGACTTGTACATAATAACGCTGTCAAATTGGAATGGAACTCATAATTAAAAATTTTGGCGGTCCCCAAACCAATTGATGCATGGGAACTGAAATAAGCACTGAACGCGTCTTCATTTGAAAAGGATGGTCGAGCACGAGTACACGGGACCGCCCGCCAGACGTTTGTTGATTTTACTCTGAGAACTTTTACAGAATATTATAAAAGTCAAAACCGCACCGAAGGCTTTCACACTGGCAGGGTTTCATTCCCAAAGATTCTGGGCAAGTGGTCACTCCCAGAAGACAATATTATTTGCTCGACTTATGCATAGTTCTTGATGCAGGGTTTATATTGAAAACAAAAAATCAATCAATTCACTTAATTTAAAACGGGAACAATTGTGTAGGAAAAATGCAAATCGATCAAATTGATTAATATCCTATTTTGCCTTTTTCTCTGGGGATATGGTCCAAAATTGTTTGATTGCGATTGTTAACCAGTCATATCTCAAACCATCTCAAGATTCAGAAAAAAGACAATTAAAGAGAGAGATATTCCAGACTCTTTTATGAAAATATTTAAAATAAGATATAATAAACACAATTGTAGGGTAAGTAAGGATATATTTACAAAAATGAACACAATCGACTATTGAAAATTTGGTTTCCATATTAAAAAAATATATATATAAAATGTCATAAGACACTTAATTGAAAGTAGGAACGGACTTTCCAAAAGTCGGTTAGCAATTAAAAAATTGGAAATCAGTGATATGTATTGTAAGTTAGAACTGACTTTCTAAAACTCGGTTCTAATACTTAAAAAAAAAAAGAAAAAAAGAAACCCAATGATTCCCCTGCGGTCGTTAGGATCGGGTCTTGTCTAAGTCAGAACCGACTTTTGAAAAGTCAATTATAATATATATATATATATATATATATATTTTTTTTTAAATCAAACTGTTTAAATTGATTCCCTTCCCTTAGGCCCCGCTGCCCCTGCTCCCCCGCGTGTTTGCCTTATCATGTGAACAAGGAAAGTCGGTTTCTATATAACAAAAAAAAAAAGAAAAAGAAATTAACCAGCAAGATTTAAATCATTCCCCGAATTTTGAAATTTTAATTTTTATATGTAAAAAAAAAAGAAAAAAGAAAAAATACAACAGTCAGGGTGAGCTTTTACGGTTAGCCTGCCCATGTAGCAAGGTGCTACTCTCCTACATGCACGTGTCGGTTAGCAATTAAAAAAATGGAAATCAGTGATATGTATTATAAGTTAGAACTGACTTTCTAAAACTCGGTTCTAATACTTAAAAAGAAAAGAAAAAAAGAAACCCAATGATTCCCCTGCGGTCGTTAGGATCGGGTCTTGTCTAAGTCAGAACCGACTTTTGAAAAGTCAATTATAATATATATATATATATATATATATATATGTATTTTAAATCAAACTGTTTAAATTGATTCCCTTCCCTTAGGCCCCGCTGCCCCTACTCCCCCGCGTGTTTGCCTTATCATGTGAACAAGGAAAGTTGGTTTCTATATAACAAAAAAAAAAAAAAATTAACCAGCAAGATTTAAATCATTCCCCGAATTTTGAAATTTTAATTTTTATATGTAAAAAAAAGAAAAAAGAAAAAATACAACAGTCAGGGTGAGCTTTTACGGTTAGCCTGCCCATGTAGCAAGGTGCTACTCCCCTACATGCACGTGTCCTCCCCTCCCCCCCCCCCCCTTTCTTCTCTTCTCTTTTATTCTCCCTCCCTCTTCCGCATTCCTCCCTCCTCTGGCTTCCCTATGTGAAAGGTGCATCATCTGTCTCCCCTTTTATTCTTCCAACAGCTCTCTTTCAACGGTTATTGAACACACTGTCAGTAAACGTTTTTACTAAGAGAAAGAAGAATTATCAGTATAAATACCCATCTTCAAGACAAGTAATTGTAAAAAAATACTCTCCTCTATACATTTGAATTTGAAATTTTCTCTACTTATTGTTATAGTAGAACTAAGCAATTGGACTTTGTGCTTTGATTTCTTGCATTGATTTCATTATGATATTTTTATGATTATGGTGCATTTTTTTAATATATTTTATGTGAGAATGAAGTTGCATGTGAAGTAATATTTGTTTGATATTATTGTGATTGAATCATAATATCTATTTTAATTTTGCAATATTTTATTACACGTGAAATTATTTTTTTCAACATAGCTTGATAATATATTATTGTGGAAATAATTTGTTTAACTGACTTGAGAATAGTTATTCGTTGAAATTTTGTTAGAAATAATGTTCATTTGAAGCAAATAGGAATAAATTGTTGAGAAATTTTTATTCAAACATTTGTTTCGAAGAGAAGTTAATATTTGTTCAAAATTTGTTATAAGCACCTACGTTTTGTTAAGGAAGTAATTTGTATTAAGGTTTTTAAAATAAAAAGAAAAAGTTTAGGAAAAATTAATTCTTAAATTGCAATTAAAATCTATTATTATAAGAAAATAATAATTACATTAGTTTAGTTGAAATTTTGAATTATAAGAATATAATTTGGAATTAGTTATTAAGTAAAATATATAGAGTTGAAAAATTAGTTGATCAATAATATTTTATTTTGTCAAATTGAAATAATATATAAGTTGTCATTAATTTTTAGTTTTTGTGAGAAAAAAATATTTACATTAGTTTAGTTGAAAATTTAAATATCTTATTTTCTTTTCGAATTACAGAGTTAAAATTATTAATTTTAGTTATGTAAAGCATAGTTAATATTATTAGTATTATATTAAATAGCGACTTCATGATAGCGAATTTCCATTAAAGTTACTTATTGTTTTAGTGATAGTTATTTATTGCTTGTAGTTTCATATACTTGTATCGGTGAACAATATTTATGTTTGGTTAGATTAAATATTAGGTCTGTTAGAATTTGTGTATTCCCAAGAGGGGGTGAATTGGAAATTTAAACTTTTCTCCTAGGTTAATCTATCCAACAGCAATATATACACAGCCTAAGGTTTGTCTATGCAATTTCCAAATGCATAGATAAATATGATGCTAAAATTAAATCAAACGCATCATTCACACCATAACATACATGTGCGGTAAATATAAAGTACAGAAATATAAATAAGGCACACGATATGTTATCGGGGTTCGGTCAACTGTGCCTAAATCCCCGCCTCAAGCTCGTAAGCTCGAGGATTCCACTAAAGGCTCACTTAAGTGTAGAGCAGCACCGATTACAACCAAGTCAATTAGCACAGGACTGACATCAACCTTTACAACCAGGTCAATTAGCGGGGCTGACCTCAACCTACACACCTCAATAGGATGGCGCACATAGCTTTCCTAACCGGGTCTAAGCCAATCCGGGACTATTTCAAAGGGCTAGTCTCCCTCTTCAATCCCGTGCCTAGAAATACAATAATATTGAAATACAATCAAATGGTACAACAATGCTTTAGTGTAAAGCAGATATGTACCCAAATACGCGCAATCATATACACCTCCAAATAAGTAAGCTCAATGTGGTTTTAAGATGTGTACTCTCAAATAGATTTACTATCGGTATAATCAGTGTGTGAGAGTGCAAACCAGTATAATCTTTGAGTCACAAAATGTATTCAATCTAAATGCTCAAACGAAGATATCAACCAAACAATATATATATATATATATATGTATGTATGTATATATATATATATATATATGTATGTATGTATATATATCATACATACATATATATATGTATGTATGTATATGAAGCTCTAGCAATGTATAAGTTTGGTTTGCAAAAATAGTTTAATCTTTGTATTCAACTAGAGATATAAATCAATGAATATTGCAACAAAGATTTTTCTCACACAAACAAATATCTCTTCAAAGATTTATCAAGATAAAACACACTAGATATTTGAAAGTATTTTGCAACCAAAAACAAATACAATCTTCTCAAAATGTTGCAATGAAGGTGCAATTTTAGAAGATCAAATGAAAGTCTTCTTAGGATAGACTTATTAACAAAGTCTCCTAAGAATACTTCGGTCTAAATCTCAATAAAAATAAATCAATCAAACATGAATGGGAGAGCAAACGTATTAATATAAATACTCAATCAACTTAAAGAGGATTTAAGAAATCGAAGAAGGTAAGTATGAGTGAATGGAGATTGGATATGAGTATCATAAGTTTTGGGATTTTCAAAGAATTTCTATTAATCAATATTTTTAATCCCTTACTAATTATCCTAAATGAAGGGGTATTTATAGACACCCCTTGAAATATAACCGTTAGGGACCTATTAGGAATAATTAGGAAAGTTATAAATTATTTTAACCATGGTAAAAAATCGGGGCAACCCGTGAGGTCTGGTCGACCACAAACCTTTTCAGTCGACCGTAGTTCATGTGGTTCGGTCGACCGGGCCATTTTTGAACTGCTCGGTCGGTTGACCAAAAGAAGGCGATTTTTTCAATTCACGTGGTTTGGTTGACTAGAAGAAAATGAACTGAGGCTTTTGGTTGACTAGACAGTTGGGACAACTCCTGAGGACCCTCAGTCGACCAGGTTGGTGGTATACAAATTCTTCTCGGTCGACTAGGAAGTCAAACTGTTGACTTTCATTCGATCGACCGGGCTATTTTGAACTACAAGAGTTCGGTCAATCAAGTTGTGGTCAACTTTTTGACCTAGACTGGGTTTGGTCGACCAAGTCAGAATGAACTGTGTGGGCCGATCGTACGAAAGTGCACAAAGCGTGCATTTTGATCATGTTTTGATTCACAAACATCCTATTTAATGTGCCTAACATATATAAGTGCAAGGGTGAGTGTCTTTTCTAGGTCTTTTTGTAGACATTGAAAAAATCCTATGTCGGTCGACCGAAGGGTAATCCCTAAGGTCTTTCTAAGGTCATTTGCATTATGAGCTCACCTATTAGATCATGCAGGTGATGCATGCAATTATTACAAGCCATAAGCCCTAATTACTATTACAAACCCTTCACATCAAAGAAATATATTACAACATAAAATGATTGGGTCTTGACTCTTCACATTCTCTATGTGCATCTTGATCTATCAATTTAAGTTCCTACACATAACCTTGAACACCCATTAGATATAATGAGTCTTTTTCATTATCAAAACTAGCGTGACCTATAAGGTCAACATTCTCCCCCTTTTTGATGATGACAAATACATCTAGCAAAAATATGGATATAAGCCTATGGAGGCTCCCCCTATCAATATGCATTATGGGAAATCAAATTTTAACCCAATTTTTGTCACTCCATCTCCCCCTTTTGGCAACATCAAAAAGGGCTATAAGAGTTAAAATCTCTAGGTAGTGAATGAATGTAATATTTGTAAATTATAAGTTTTGGAAAGTTTGTTTAGAAAAAATTTGGCAGAGTGCCATTTGAAAACCAGAGTTTCCAAAACAAATCCTGTATAAATAATATCCTATTTGAGTTTGTAAATCCAAGCAGTTTATCCACAACTACTCAAATAGTTTAGTACGATCAACGCATAGAATAGAGGTATAACTTGCAGTCATTCAAAAATATAGTAGTCATACTTAATGCAAAAAAAAATTGATAGAGATAACCTCAGCAATTAAGCACACAAATAATATAACTGGTCATTTAAATGATTTAAATGACATGTCAACAATGTTAGACCATAAGCATACACAAACCATTTGCAATTGAAACAAATCATAAGACTCGTGGAAGATTTGGATTAAAAACACACGGCATATGATACCAAAAAGGAAGTTTGAGCATAAACATAGTCTAACAGGTTCACATGCATTTTCATATGAGATTACTGGACCAGTTATGCAATCTATAAAAATATAGTATATAATGATAATAAGGCAAGAATTAAAAATTTGAGTTTTGAGAAGGGTTCTTGCCATAAGTACTAAAATAAATACGTATGTATATAAATATAAACATATATCCCCCTTTGATATGTGTAAAAGGTACTGGGGGGTGCTTGGCAAAAACAAATTTAAAGATCATACAAGCAAGCAACAAATTTTCTGGTATGTCCATTAAGCACATACTAAAGTATAACCAAAAAAACCACAACCATAATGATCCTAAAAATTCAACGTTCACATGCAAGATCATGTGGCAAATCAAGTAACTGTGGCAACAACAACATATTTCAAATTTATGATTAAAGCATTTCATTTAAACACATGCCACACTTGATTCAATAGCAGATCTAAGCTAAACATATTTGTGAGCAAAACAAAATCGACATTTATGTTAAGATGCTCCCCCTATCAATTTGAGTTCGTGCTTAGATTCTTTAATTAATTATACTAACAAAAAATTAATTTCATTATGCTTAACAGTATAAGCCATCAATCCAAATCTTTAAAATCAACTATATTAAGTATTTGTTAATTACATATTATCACTTGATCAGTATAGTTGTCCCTATAGATCATAGATGCATCAAAGAATATATATTAAGGCATGTAATAATATTCATGACCCAAGAACATTCCATATCAACACATAAGCCTTTAAGCACATGATATAATGTTTTGGGTACTCTCAAGAGCGTCGATATTCAGTAAACGAAAGTGATGCATATAAGTCATTTATGTTCTTCCTATAAGGATGGATCTGAGCCTTCCTAAATGGTTGATGATTATGCTAGGATGAAGCTTGATTTTCATTTAATTTTCACTCATCCTTTCAAAAATATTTCATCATTTATTATTTCATAATCATCCATGTACAAGGTTTTGGTTTGGGAAAATTTCAGTTGAAATTTTGGCAGCATGCCATCTGTAAATCGAACATTTTCCCACAAAACCTGTACCTGATAGGTTCAAATACGCAATATATAATTCAATTCAAGGTACAAGATAACCTATATCAGCTACCAGCATGCAATACACAACATACTGCATCACCCATGCAATTGGCGTTCCATACAAGCATGCAAGTAAATAAGTTTCTGCAACATCCTTGCAGAGGACGTTCCATGCAATCCAGTATTATCAAACAATATATTCAATAATAGTTCACAATACTAGATAATCATAAATCACCGTCCATCAAGATATAATATGAATAATAAATAACAGTGAATAGTTATGAGTTTACTGCTGTAACTCATTAAGGCATATAAGCTATGATCATAAGAGCATTATATAAATAATCATAAAAGAGAAATGCTTCCCCTGAGTTATGTACTTATTCATTTTATGCCTTTTCTTAATTTCCCATTACTTAGCCAAGTGTTTTAGATTTTTCATGATTATGTCTTAGCAGTGAATGCTTTAGGCTTATCGGACCAGAAAGTCACAATGAATATTTGTTGAGATGATAAGCCAATGTCTACCTCTTTTCTTATGAATCTCAGTGTGTGTGAGAGGCACAAATTGGAATGGCTTTCAATTTAAACTACATGTGCATAGGTCTACTTGAATTTTGTGCACACATCTAGATTGAGGCCTACTACAACCAACATAGCCATTTAGCTCATCTCTAAGGATATGAAACTCTAAAGGATATGACTTAACGTTTTGAGAGCTATGCGTGTGAATTAGATTAAATACTCTTAAGGATTACAATTTCTTTTAAGTTCGAAGAGTATTCAATATAAGTGGACATGACTCAGGATATTTTCATGGAAGTGAATATGTCCAATCGCTTAGGTAAAGAGCATTTATGAGTATTTGAATTTTCTTGAACAATGCTCTTTGGAGAATGGAAAGTATCCTATAAATATTATCACAATTTAGAACAAGAATACAAACCAAGGAAAGGATGAATCTATACCTAATATGGTCGCGATTTGGTAAAGATTTCCTATGGAGCGATTAGACAAAATTAAAGGTTTTACAATTTAAACTCAAAGAGACCAAATCCCTAATGGATACCTCTAATTTGGTTATAGCTATGAGAAGCACTTAAAATATATATTAGCCATTTATGATCAATAGTGCTTTAAGTCTAGAGTGATGACTTGATTTTGATTTAGGTTTTTCATATTCAAAAGTGAGTTTAGGGTATAGTGATATATGATAGAAGTAGAATCCTAACACTCAATTTTGTGTAATGGACAACAATTGTTTAACTTTGTGATTTTCATGTTAGCATGGGTTAAGCATTTAGAAATATTTATCTAACAGAGATGCCTAGTCCACTTGGAAGTGAAGTTTATTCAATTTCTTAGTATGGAAAAAAGTGTATAGTGAATACATATACTAAGAATTTTCATTTTAAGCACATACCACTTCCTAACCTACAGTCATCACAATCCTCTAAACATAAGCCTAAGATCTAAGGAAACATTTAATAAAGTAATATTAAGTTAAATCCAATTTTTCTTAGGACCTACGAGGTTTGCTTTCATAATAACCTACATCATTTCTCTGTCCATACTTCTAGCATTTCTAAGTTGGATACGCCCTTTCATTTTACAAAATAAGCGAAATTTATATGCATGTGACAAATTATGCTTACTTGTTTTATTTTTATTTGACGACGTGTGACTGTGGGACTTATAATATGAACCCTTTTTGAAAAATTTATTTCTTTTTGCTCTTAAGGGTTCATTATGATTATTCTTTTCATATTCTACTTTGGGTGCAACTATAGAAAAATCATCTCTTTCCTTTTCTAAGCAGATAATTTTCAATATCTTTTTAATCTTTCTCTTCTCGAGGATAGCATGATAATTTTTTAATTCTTTTAATTGTATAGCTATCCCATTATTATCAATTTTCAAAAATGATTTCTGCTTAGATATCCTAATTAGAAATATATTCATTTTTAATAAAGTCTTTTCTAGTTTTTCAAATGACAACATGCTTTTATTATTCAATTCAGCACATGATTCAGCAAAAGAATTGACACAATAATTTCCACATGAATCAATGCATGCAATGTTAACAATAAAATCATAACTGTCAACAGATGATTCGATGCATAATATATTCTTGTATTCTACATGAGAATCATCAGGTGCATCAATAGCAGAATTTTCACAATATTCAATAAATGATTCAACACAAACTATATCACAAAATTCTTGACAAGAATCATCACATGCATCAACAATAGGACTAGCATTATTTATAATAAATTATTCAACGTAAGACTCATTACAACATTCAACACAAGAATCATCAATAGATGTAGAGATAGAGTCACATACCTTCTGTTCTGTTAATGCATTAATCCAATCATTTACCACTTCCTGAGTGCTGGTCTCATTCTCCTGGGACTCTCTATATTTTCTTTTGAGTTCATCCCAAATATCCTTTGCAGTTTGATATGCCACAAACTCAACAAAAATATTAGAATCTAATGCAAGATATAACATGTCCATGGCATATGAATTTGAATGCATCAAATTAATATCATTTTCTACTGGCATACAAATTATTTTGACAATCACTTGCCAAGCCCTCCAACTCGTAGACTTTAAAAATACACTCATTCTAATTTTCTAGGTGGTGTAATCCACACCACAAAATAATGGAGGATTGGTAGGTGACTGTCCCTCTCTGAATGGGGATTTAAGTCTTTTTGTAGACACCGAAAAAATCCAGTGTCGGTCAACCGAAGGGTAATCCCTAAGTTCTTTCTAAGGTTATTTGCATTATGAGCTTACCTATTAGATCATGCAGGTGATGCATGCAATTATTACAAGCCATAAGCCCTAATTACTATTATAGACCCTTTACATTAAAGAAATATATTACAACATAAAAAGATTGGGTCTTGACTCTTCACATTCTCTATGTGCATCTTGATCTGTCAATTTAAGTTCCTGCACATAATCTCGAACACCCATTAGATATAATAAGTAATTGTCATTATCAAAACTGAGTGTGACCTATTAAGTCAACAAGGTAATTTGAATATGTTATAAGTAAAACTAATAATTTTGGCACTTAGTAATTAATCATTAGAACTTAGTTATTGTGATAGTTAATTAGTGTTTATAAATTTAAAAGACATTGAGATTCAGAAAAGAATAATTTATAACCGTATATATATATATATATATATATATATATATATATGTCAATAGGATAGTAATCAATATTTTATGATTTTGAAGAGAAGAATTTATTGAATTCAATTGAGAAGTGACCGAGATTTGGTATAAATTATTTAGAATAATGTCAAGTTTATCAGATAACAAAATTATGATTTTAATATACATTGAAGGTGAGATTATACATGGGTCGACTGGTATTGAGTATGATACTAGGGCAACTAAGGAGATTCAAGTTAGAAGGAGTAAGAAGTTAGAGGGTCTCAAACGGAATATATATGAAGGTTCAGGCATCGATCAAAATGATTACATATTATAGTTGAGTTCAAGATATCTACACCGAGGAGGTGGTGGAAGTGTAGTGTATGTCGATGTGCTGATGAGAGATGATTCAGATGTGCTAATTGCATTGGACTTGCCGAGTTCTTGTTCTTATGTGTATATAGCCGAAATTTTTGTTAAGCACATCCCTCGAAACAGGAGTATGGGTGAAGCTTCAATTCTGCAGAGGAAGACATTTTTTGCATCATCAATCATATAATGAATTCAATATTATCGAGATGGATAGGTTGTGCAATCACCTTTCATAGGTGGCTACAACTTTGTATTTGAATAATGTGCTAGGTGTTAGGGATTTATACTGAAAGACATGTTTTATGTAATAGGTTTTAGTATTTATTAATAACTTCTGTTATTCCATTTTAATGAGAATCTTTGTGAGCGATGTTTTCCTGACATTATTTATTTAATTAATGATTATGCATGTGTGTCTGTTATTCTATATAGTAGGTGATCTAGTGTGTAAAGTATAACTAATACACAGAAGATTAGACCATCAATTCTTATAGAATATAAGTTTATTATTTATAGTCTTAAATGAAATTGAACACACCATTGGTAGGACTGTAGCACAAGGTTTTAATAGGTCTGTCTTGACTATTGAGAATGATATAGTTCTAACTCCTCGTGCTAGTACACTTTGTGTGTACTGAACATGACCATTTTGGGGTAATTGTTTTTATACTCACTATATAAAACAATTAATACCTTATGGTTATTATGAGTGCTTATCCTCTTGATCTTGATATGATTATTAGACACGTACATATAGTGTTTATTACTTTGATTCATAGAAGAGTGAGATTCTTCATGGATCAAAATACTCAGTGAGTTGGATGATGACATTATATGCATGGTGAACATTAATTATTGATGGAATCCACGTCTTGGTATCGGGATTGATGATACTTGTAATGACCTGCTTATATACTCATATAATATAAGTAAAATAAATAAAACAGTCAACCTGAACCCGTGGGTAATGAGGACACCTATCATTTGCAGCGAAAACCTAAGCAGCAGTAAATATAAATCACATTCTCAAAACCACAGAATACATAATACCAAAGTTAATTATAATCCATCATATTCTGTATTTATACACAATCTCCAAAATACCCAAAAACACCAAAAAGTATTTCCTAGGATCTTGCAACAAAAACCATTGATCCTCGCACAACACTTACCCTCCTAGTGGGGTAACTCAATAAACTCAACGGCGGCCATGACCCGCCTGTCTGTCTGGGTTTCCTGATAATTATTTAATGTTCTAGGATGAGACACTTCTCAGTAAGGGAAAATAAACTAAATACAAGTGTGTGACAACATAAATATTTAATGCAGTTTTACATATTCAGTATATTTCATATATTTAAAAACATATATCATAACATAATGAATAATCATATACTTTCATATTTTCTAATAATTCATATTGATCATGAAATGTCTATTATAGCTGATAATACTGAAAACATACCCAAGATGAATAGCTAGCTGATGTCATGTATTACCACCCATGACGGGTTGTGCAGCCCAAAGGCAGGACCCAACAATGGCTGGCCGACCACTGCCTAGTAAAAAATGTCTATAAGTACGATGGGCCCGCCACACCCTCGTTCGGACTACCAAGTGGAGGTTTACACTCTACACTGAAAGCCACATTGACTATCCATCTCCTACCCCCTCGTGGGGTGGTTAGCACCAATCTAATCATAGATATCTGATCTATAAGCTAGGGTACCATGCTCCTAGAACTGAACTAAACTAACATCCGGGTTCTAATAACATATAGTGCATGATAATATAGCATTTAGCATAAATAGATTGATAGCATTTCTATCATTTCATAAATATGGTCTTCGAACATTTTATAAATACGGCCTCGTGTCGGCTATCAATCACGTCCTTGCGCCGAATATCTCATACATATCATTCTGAATAATAAATCAATTATCATGTATTTTGAACATCATTTTGTATTGTAATATTTCATATTCCTGAAAACATGCTTCATTCGTAACATAGTTATATCATAATACTTCTCATATAAAGTAAAATTCATGCTACACATATGTTGTATAAAACCGTACTTTATATTCTAAAATCATAATTTCTGGCATCTCATACATATATATATATATATATATATATATATTGCAACATAATAGTAGTATTTTCCCAAATGTGCATTTCCTTCGTAATATACAGATATAATACATGTTTTCCTGAAAATAAATTTACTGATAAATAATAATAATTTGCATGGAAAATAAATGTTTTAGTTTATTCCCTTACCTGACACTAAAAGAAACCCCCAAAAATTTTTGGTCCTGCACTTGCAAGGTTCCCCGTTCAACTTCTTGAAAACAATAACTCGCAGAACTAAACTTCAGTATTTTCACGTGAATATCATTGCCTATAATTACAGTAAGACCAAATTTGGCATAAAAAACCTTACCTCAACTCAGGGATGAATTTCAACTCGCTTCCACCAACGATCCGCTCTGACAGATTTGGAGAGAACTTCCCTAGGAGCATCGTGGTAGCCTCAGATTGTCGATCTGACAAGTAACGGAGCCAAAATCGAAGAGAGAGTAGATAGAAACCGAAAGGAGAGAGAGAGTGCGATTTTTTTCTTAATTTTCTGCGTTTAAATCTAGCTTTTTGCTATTTATAGGGTCGGATTCGTCGATGAGACATGTCACCTCATCGACGAGTCCTGTAGAAAGTTCATCGACGAACATGCACCTTCTTCAACGAATTTCAGAGTTTCCCAAAATTCCTCTCTCGGTATCTTCTCGTTGACGAAACTTGTCTTCGTCGACAAGGTCCTTTTGTATCCTCATCAACGAATCCCCTGTGTTCTTCGATGGGGACCTAATAAATTTCCTCAGTTATTACTCCCAAAGTGCAATGTCGTTGACGAATTTGGCTGCCTCCTTCTGTTGTTGTTTCTATTTCCCTTCCTCTTTATTATTTAAATACCATTATTTTTTGGGTCGTCACATTCTCCCCTCCTTATAAAATTTCATCCTCGAAACTTACTATTCATACAACTCATTATCCCTTGAAGGCAAAACGATCTACTTATTTTATTACTTACCCTCACTTATGACGGAGGAATACCGTGGTTACATTTCAAGTCTTGGGAGATTACATATAACAAAAGAAAATTCTCCCAAACCTAAAATACTACTTATTAACTAAAGCATTACATGTACCTACAAAAGAAATACTACCTATTTACTTACATTTCTTAATCACATATGGACTTCTTGGAATAATTGCAAGTATTTCTATCTGATCTGTTCCTCGAACTCTCAAAAAGCCTCTTCTATTGCATGATTCCTCCATAGAACTTTTACTAGAGGAATCTTCTTATTACGTAGTTCCTGTTCTGTCTAGAATTTGCACTGGTACCTCCTCACAAACTAGCGAATCACTGAGCTCTAACTCACCATAGTTGATAATATGAGAAGGATCTGTGACGTATTTCCTCAACATAGATACGTGGAATACATCGTGCATCCTGGATAGTATAGGTGGTAAAGCTAGCCTATAGGCCACCAGTCCCATTTTCTTTAAAATCTCAAATGGACCGATAAACCTAGGGCTAAATTTACCCTTCCTACCAAATATTACACTACAAAAAAATTGGTTTTTAGTGACGAATTCAATTTCGTCACTAAAAGTTGGTATTGGTGGTGATTTTTAAGAATTGTCACTAATAGTTTAAGCATTAGTGACGGTTTATCAGCCGTCACTAATACAACACTATTAGTGACAGTTTTGAAACCGTCACTAATACTTTCGTCACTAAAAATAGCGCGGTAAACAATTTTGCGCGCGAAAATTTTATCAGGAAAATATTAGCAACGATTCTAGTGTATTAGTGATGGTTTTAAAACCGTTACTACTAGTGTTTTAATTTAAAAATTATTAAAAAAGAAATGATTAAGGGTATTAGTGATGGTTAGAAAGAACCATCACTACTAAGTAGGCATTAGTGATGGTATTGAAACTATCACTACCAGTGTTTTTATTTAAAAAATATTAAAATAGATATAGTTAAGGGTATTAGTGATGGTTTGGGAGTATCGTCACTAATAAGTGGGTACTAGTGATAATTTTGTAACTGTCATTACTAGTATTTTTATTTAAAAAATTATTTTAAAAAATTAGTTAAGGGTATTAGTGACGATTTTCACAAACCGTCACTAATAAGTGTTATTAGTGATGGTTTTAAATCCATCACTAATAGTGTATTATTAAAAAAAATATTTTAAAAAAATTATGTAATGATACTAGTGACAGTTTGGTAGAACCGTTACAAATAAGGGATTACTAGTGACGGTTTCAAACTGTCACTACTATTTTTTTATTTAAAAAAATAAAAAAAAAATGGTTAATGGTATTGGTGACAGTTTTGTAGAACCTTTAGTGATGGTTTTGATTTCGTCACTACTGCTTCAGACTTTAGTTCCAAAAAAACCCGCGCGGCGGCTCTTGCCCTTTCCTTGCTCATCTCTGACCTCTCGACTCTCCCTCTCTCAAATCTCAATCCTCTCCTCTCCTCTGGTGCACTGCTACATGCTGGATCTTCCAGTGTTGCGAGCCTGCGATGTGCGAACGATCCCCAGCTCGAGTCATCGTCTCCTTCAGACTCCACGGACCACAACCACAGGCATCAGTTATCCCCGTCGTCTCCTCCAGGCTCCCGCTACTCCATGGTAAGAAATGTGTTTAATGTGTCTAATGTGTTTCTTTTTTCTTTTTTTAAAGTTGTAGCTCCCCGTCTCTCCTCCTCTATCTGCTTTAATTTGTTCTTCCATCGCCCTTCTTTATTTATTTATTTTTTATTTTCCCTGTTTTGTACCATATATTGTGGTGACGATGATGATTTATTAAAGGGATTTTATTGATTGCTTCCCTAATACACAATCCCCCATCTCTTTCACACTGGAAAGAGAGGGGAGGTTTTAATTAAGTGGAGGAACAATTCTCTTTTTACAGAATGGTAGAGATTTTGCAGGGACAAAGGACATAGGCACGCAGCTGAATCACATAAAACTGCTGTGTTATTTTCTGTTTTGTTTTAATTTTTTTTTTCCGTGTGTGCGCACATATTTCTGCCTCATTGAAGGAATCAATAGGAAGCTAGCACCTGGACTTCACCTGTTTGGTCTTTGGGCCAGGATGGGGTTCTTTGTTGTTAAAAGAAAAAAAGTGTATCAAGTTATAAACTGCTGAAAGTGTATTCTCCTTAAACCCCATGCTTTTTCTCCTTTTTCAGGATAGTTGAATGATTTGAGTCTATACTAAAAAATTTGACCGTGTTTAGGAGCATAAAGTGTAAAGTTTGGATTTGAATTTGTTTGGATATGGAAGAAACTCAATAAAATTTTATAATGTGTGTTTCCCAATTCTAAATCCATACTTCCAAACACTACCTTAGTTCAAATTACATGGATTGTTTTATTACTCATGGATTTTTTTGTTTTCTTTTGAGTTACAAAGGCTGGCCTTCTAGGTGTATAGCCCAAAAAATGCCAAAATTAATCCTATCAGAGCTAAAAACAAAGCAAAATGATCAAGCAATATTTTATACTCAACTTCTTTCAGTAACATTATTTCCATGCTTGGAGAACACTTTGATTTGTTGATACAATAGGACCCTTCAACTAAGTTACCTCAAGTTATACCTCAAGTTACCTTGCTAATGGGTACTGCAGTTGGATAGGAACAACAAATCCTACTCCCTCCATCTCTCTTTCTTCTCTCTTGTACATTACTAAATCCTCCTTCAATCTTATGTCTGTTAGTAAAATTAAAAATTCAACAAGTGTAGTCCCCACACGAATTTGTGTAACAGTAATATTGTATGATGGGCTGCAACATATGCTAGATGTGAGACTATGAAACTCACAAAAATATTGTAGCACATAAATATGTAAGTTTGATTCCAAGACAATCAGTATAAAGTAATCAAGAAATTACCACTTACTGCAATGTGTTTAGATTAAATGGGGTTTCCTCCTAGTCAGGACTACCTTCGTCTCCAAAACTAATCCGGCCAACTCCATCACGTCCAAAACAAATGGAGAAAGAATCTGCTGTGTAACCATCCCTAGACAAAATGCTAGGGACTGATATCTTCTCCATGCCAAGCGCAAATAAACCATTAGGAGCTGCAGCATCTAGAAATGAACCAGTTTGAACCTGCCCACATCTGCAGAATTCAACATTTTCAGCTCAACTAACCAGGCATGATCAGATGGGTCATGTACCATATAAAATCTAAATGATGATAAAGATGTGGGATTCAATAACGTCCAACGTCTATAAGTAAATGATTCCATCAAAGAGAACGATGCCCAATAAAATGTATAATCAATCCTGCGAAATATGATAGCAACTCATCCAAATGTGATGTGTGCCTCAACATAATTATCTTCAGTTATTAAGTGCAGAACATCCTCTACCAATATTCCAGAAGTTGATGTTTCAGTGGAGACATATGAGACCACATAAGGGCAGCTGCTAAATGTTCCAAGACATCTGTTCCGGTGTGCACACAAACTGTTATCACAAGTCACTTTTTTTGCTTGTTGTCGATCCTGTAGGACTGTAAATGCCAAGCTGAAAATCCTGCCACAGAACAAAAACTCAATCTAGATTCAATGCAAGGATAGCACAAGGCATCCAATATAAGCAAACTAAATGATGTACGCCAGATGCTTTGAGAAACTTGATATAATCGGCACCTTGTATCCACAACATTGAATTGCAACAAATACCAGTGCCATTAAGATATTAGCATCCATCAAATGTTCACAGGTGCTCAGTTTTGACTAAGAACCAGCAAAGATTTCTATTATGTGTTCTTTCACCTATGCTCAGCCGCATAATCTACAAGAATAGTATACAATCTTCTAATACATGAACTAGAAAGTCATGGGTGGATTTGCACCTAACAAGCAAAAAGGAGATTTTGGAAATGCAACAAAACAACACTGCCAACAATTTCCCATGGGCATTAAATTTTCTACTCTATTATGATTACTGCTTTTGAACCTTACATAAACTCCTCTGTAGATTCTTTACACCTTGTATTATCCTTTAGATCACTATTTTCATTCTAGATGCTCCTTCATTCCCTTCTCAATTCATTCAAAAATATTCCACTTTCCATCTTAAGTTACATTATACATTTGTCCAAATGCCACTCTTAACAGTCAATTATATGCATCAAGAACTGCAACGTGCATTCATTGTAAATTAAGTTTTTGCACTTGGGCTTCACAAGCTTGTTGCCAATAGGGTTTTTTTCTCCTTTTTCAACAAAAAAAAAAAAAGAAAAAAAAAAGAGAAATTCAGTTGGGTATTAAATAAAATAGTTAGGTCTACAATCAAGTCAAGTCCAGCTGAGCTCTAGCATGTTCAGGCTTGGTTCATTTAATAAATGAGTATTTAAAACCAAACTTGAGCTAGGCTTATTAACTAAAAGGTCCGAGGTCAATCTTGTTCATGTTCGGCTAACTTATTAATTGAGCTTCAAAACGAGCCTAAACAAGAGCCAAGACTAATCTTGTTGAATTTTTTATTATACATTAATGAACTTTAAAATTAAATCTAAAATTGCTCATTAACATTAACAACAAATGATTCTGTTCATTTAAAACATTTAATTTTCATTTTACAATCTTAGCTCATTAAAAAAAAAAAAAAAAACTACGTGGTAGTGATGATTAAAGAGAATGCTTTTAAATATATGTGCAAAATAATGATTAAGTGTTAGCCCTCTTATGTTTGTTCATTTCGATGTTTGGGGTCCTAGTAGTGTCACATCAAAATTGGGGTTTCAGTACTTTGTTACATTTGTCAATGACTACTCTAGAATGACTCAGTTGTATTTAATGAAAGATAATTTTGAATTGTTCAATATATTTTGTTTTCTCAAATAAGGACTCAGTTTGATATGCTAGTGCAGTTACTTCATAGTGATAATGCTAAGGAGTGCTTCGTACTCACTGCCTATATGACTAACTTTGGCTTGATCCATCAATTATCTTGTGCCCAAACTTCACAAAAAAATGGAGTTGCAAAGTAGAAAAACAAACATATTCTTGAAGTCACTTGAATCCTATTGTATCAAATGAATGTCCCTAAAATTTTTTGGAGTGATGTTGTGCTCATCGCTTGTTCTCTTATCTCAATGGTTTTATTTACAAATTGAATAGCTCCCTAATATGTCAATGTTGCTTGATTTGTTTAAGTTTCAAACTTGAATAGCTCCCTAATATGTCAATGTTGCTTGATTTGTTTAAGTTTCAAACTTGGGAATTATTGAAGAGGTGGCTTTTTGCAGTATGAGCCAGCCATGTTTCTAGAAGTATGGAGTGGCTATGTGTGTGTACCATAGCTTGCAAAAACTGCAAATTAGTCAATAAATGTTTTGATGTATAGGGAGGAGGCTAAGATAAAGATGTTGAAGCAGTCTTGAGTCCAAACTCAGGAATAGATAGGGGAAAGGAGTGGTGCATAAGTGAAGACTTTTGGCTTTAGCACCTACACAACATGAAACTAGGAAATTCTGAGCTATGTGTTTGGTCACATGCAATGATGGTAAATGATTGTGGTAAAAGGAAAAAAAGAGTATGATTCATAATGCAAGCCTAAAAATAGGAAGAATCAAAGCAGAAAGTGACTATCAACTTAGTTGAAGTAACTCACCAACTTGTTAATTTTTAACCATTGATTGCGAAAAAAATAAAATAAAATCTGAAAGAGATCCATACATCAAGGGAGAGTCCCATCTAAAAAGGAAAAACCAAAGAGGGAGGGAAGGAGGAGGGAGGGACATAGATTAAGAAAAGAAAGTCTTCAAGCCTTTGAGAGAGAAGAGGCATTGATTCGTCAAGTACATGTAATTTATTTATGTATTTTTATCTAAAAATTGAAATTCTCAAAAGGTTTACACCTTAATGCCATAAGACTTATGCCTTGCCTACTTATCACGGGCTCCTTATGTAAAATTAATTATTATCATTTCATGTGTGCATCGAAGCTTAGACCCGTTCAATAATGGTTACTATACATTCATGCCTCATCGTACATGTGGGATAAATCAATTGTTAAAATTCAACTGATTATTAGTCATATTATGTAGACTAATAATCAATTGAACATGTCGATTATTTGTTTCATTTACGATTAGTTATGTTTGTATTTGAACCATTATTGAATTGTCCAATGTGGATAGTTTAGGAAGTTGTATTTACATTCTTGTCATCGTTCACGCTTTCGTCATTGTCATTATATATTTCGATCGTGTCTCTACTTGTGTTCTCTGGGTGCATAGTGGGGTGTGGTGACAACTTGTTAGTGATGGAAAACTAGCAGGTGATGTGCACTTCCCCCATCTCGCATACTTGGAGAGCCATGGGGAGATGCTACTAAAATTTATAATGACTATGACGAAGGAATTTGAGCGATTGATTGCAATGTAATTGCAACATGCCTGAATGGGCTAGGATCCGTACCCTTTAGATGGAAGGTGGTTGATTATAGGATTCACAATGCATGCGTCATAAACATTCTGACAATGTAATCAACACCATTTACTTGAACATGTTATAGGGAATTAATGAACATAGATAAGAGTTGGATGAATGCTCGGGGTAGGTTTTTGCTAGAATATGTGAAAGGGGTACATGATTTCATATAGTTCGCGCGTCCTCGTGTTGACGGTGCTAGTAGAATAAGGTGTCCTTACAAGAAATGCCAAAACATAACATTTAAACACATTGATCTGGTCCATTCACATTTATTAGACTTTGGAATGAAGAAAAGGTACACAAGATGGGTGTTTCACGGTGAAGATTACGCAGTTCAGAGCGATGATGATGACGATGAAGATGAGGGGGAAAATATAGTAGGTGGTGATACACGTTCGGAAGGGTTAATTGAAACGTTAGGTGACTTACAAAGGGGGATTGCAGTGGACACGGAAGACGTCAGTGTGTCACGTACTGGTGATGAATTTACTTCAGTAGGTACCATACCTTGTGATCCTAGTACGTTGAATTGACTCGGTAAACCATTTTCTAATCTCGTAAGGGATGCACGGGTGCCCCTATATCCAAACTGTACAAAGTTCTCAAAATTAGAGTTCTTGATAAAGTTGCTTCATGCAAAGACAATGCATGGTTTAAGCCTTATTAACGCAGCACTGCCTGATGGTGAAACACTTCCCAATTCATTTTATGAGGCGAAGACATAAATGCGTGAATTAGGTCTCAATTAAACTACAATACATGCGTGTAGGTATGATTGTGTACTCTTTTATGGTGAACATGAAAATGCGAATGAGTGTCTAGAATGTGGTGAAACGAAGTATACAACTAATCAGAAGAAGGGTAAAATGATCCCCCAAAAAGTTTTGCGACATTGTATATGTGCAAAAAGACTGCTACAAATATGAGATGGTATAAAGAGAAACGTCTTTAAGATGGAAACACCCTTAGCCATCCAGCGGACTCCGAAGCTTGGGCCGAGTTTGATAAAATGCATCCGTGGTTTGCTAGTGATCCTCGCAACATCAGACTTGACCTTACTTCAGATGGGTTCAATCCTTTCAGTAACATGAACAACCTGTATTGTATGTGGCCAGTTATGATGATGCCATACAATATGCCGCCATGGCGATGTATGAAAGAACCCTTCATTTATATGTCTCTACTTATTCCTGGACCGAGGGCACTTGGTAATGATATCGATTTTTACTTGAGGCCATTAATTGATGAGTTGAAAGAATTATGGGAAAAAGGAGTGGAGACATTTGATGTGAAAATCAGGACAACATTTCGGATGCATGGTGTAATTTTGTGGACAATTAATGATTTCCCCACCTACGGCAGTCTATCGGGCTGGAGCACAAAAGGTTACTTAGCATGCCCAGTGTGTAATAAGGATGTTGGGTCCTTATCCTTAAAGCATGGACACCAGTTATGTTTTATGTGTCATCATCGTTTTTTACGACCTGGACATCCTTGGAGGACTCGTGGTGTCAGAAGCTTTAATGGAAAACCTGAACGAAGATTGCAACCAAACCGACTAAGTAGGGAAGAGATATTAAACCAGCTTAAGTTGATCGGAGATATGAAATTTGGGAAATCACCTAGCAATAGAAAAAGGAAACGTGCTGAGTGGGATTTAAATTGGACAAAGAGAAGCATCTTCTTCAAGTTGTCATATTGGAAAGATCTTACACTACGCCACAACCTGGATGTCATGCACATCGAGAAGAACATTTGTGAGAATGTCATTTGTACATTATTGGATATAAATGGGAAGACAAAGGACAACGAAAATGCTCATCGAGATATGGAAGATATGAGAATACGACCTGAGTTGCATCTGATTCGTGATGGGGACAAACTTCTCATGCCATCAGCCTATTACTCATTTTCAAAAGATGAGAAGAATAATTTCTTTGAATGGTTGAAATCAGTGAAGTTCCCTGATGGATATGCATCGAACATATCTCGATGCATAAGCATGAAGGAAGGGAAGATGTTAGGAATGAAAAGTCAAAACTGTCACATCCTTTTGCAACGAGTTCTGCCCGTTTTCCTTCGTGGACACTTGACCGAAGATGTTCGCTCGGTGCTGATTGAATTGGGGATCTTCTTTCGATAGTTGTGCTCCAAGAAATTAAGTGTAAATGTACTTTAACAGTAAGCGAAGGACATTGTGATCATACTATGCAAGTTGGAGAAAATATTTCCGCCAGCATTCTTCGATGTGATGTTCCATCTAACCGTCCATTTACCAATGGAGGCCATAATTGGAGGACCGGTCCAATATCGTTGGATGTATCCTATTAAGAGGTAAAGTATAAAGTCCTACAATGTTCTCGTGATTTCCTTGCTTTTTTTTTTTTTTTTTTTATGTGTACAAGTCACTAATGTTGTGTAAAATGCACAGGTTTTTATCCACTTTGAAGGGGTATGTGCGCAATAAGGCACAACTGGAAGGTTCAATCATTGAGGCATACATTGATAGTGAATGTCTTGCATTTTACTCAATGTATCTGCATGATATTGAAGCAAGGTTCACTCGTGAGGAGCGAAATGCAGATGTTCATGCTATTAATGCTGAAGATGAAGAACCAAGGAGCTCTATATTTTGAGGAAATGTTCGGCTGTTCGGTGCATGGGTTTATGATTTCATTGATATGGACGACCTACAAAAGGCACATTTTTACGTCCTTAATAATTGTGATGAAATTATTCCATATATCGAGTACGTGGTTCAAAACTCCTTACTTTGCATTGTATTTACATATGCATATATACTTAGTTGATAGTAACATGTACTATTGTTGCATATAGCGAACATAAAGATGAAATTTTGGTTCAAAATGAAAGGAATGTTGACGAAAGACATAAAAAGGAATTTTTCAATTGGTTTGGGTGCTGTGTAAGTAACAACTACTGCCTGAGTTCACTACAATGTACATTATCAATATTGACGGTTTACTCATCTAAAGTCCTTTATAATTAATAGATGAAAGTCATGTATTATGATAAAGAACCAACAACAAGTAAAAATTTGTACGCGTTGGCTTGTGGCCTCAATCAACGAGTTAACCGCTACAGCGATTGCATTGTCAACGGCTTACGCTTTCATAAGAAGTCCCTCAAACTGCATAGAAGAACCCAAAATTATGGAGTTGTGGTACTAGGCACAGAAGGGGATGAGGAAATTGACTATTTTGGTGTGTTGGATGACATTATAGATCTTCACTATGGAGCTAACAGACTTGTCCACATCTTTGAGTCTACCTGGTGGGACATTAGCAATAAAAAGAGTGGGATAAATACAAATGCCTACTTTACTAGTGTCAATATCAGTAAAACATGGTATCAAAATGACACTTTTGTGCTTACGACGTAAGAAGAACAAGTGTTATACCTTAAGGACACAAAAAAAAAGGGAGAATTGCATATGGCCCAAAAAATTCCTTCTCGAAGTTTGTATGATATTACAAAAGTTGCAGATGGGGAGAAGAGTGTTAACGATGATGCTTTCCAAGAAAATCAGCCATCTGATCCTGTAGCAATACAATCTGCTATCAATGTTGCCAAGGAAGGAGCTGATCCTATACCATTAAATAAGGTTGGTGCCACGGCAGAACACATAGGAACTGCTGACATTAGAATTGAACCCTCTATACATGTTGACTTCAACGACAGTGATAAAATTGATGGGGAAGATGAAACTATGGTTGAGTACTGCAGTGAAGAGGAAGACACTCTAGAAAGTGAGGATGATACTGATATTGAGGACGTATAGGGGGTAAGCATGTTATGTTGTCACCGTGTATTTGACATGTGAAAATAAGTGAAAATATATTTACTATGCATCCATCTAATATCTTTAATTTCGTATATTCACTTGTGAACTATTTTGCAGACATGACACCAAGAGGTCGCCGTACCTTACTTCAGTCTAGGCTATCGACGACATCATCCCACGAGGATGATGGGTCATCCTTGAAAGCGACTGAGCACATCAGGGCTGATGCAGCACCATATGAGCCCTCGGGACCCCAGCCCGATATGGATCCATCAATTGGGGATCAAGCCCATGGTGAGTTGCCGCCCATAATCAGTAGCGTTGGTGAGGTTATGAGTATTTGATTTAGAATAATATATTTACTGTCATTTCACGTGTATGACTATCTTATTGTTCTTTAACTCTTCTTTCAGCATCGACCTCGATGACGCATACGAGTGCAGGCTGCACTGCAGCAAAGAATGTTGAGTTAAAGAAGCACCTAGAGAGGACTGGGTGACGGATCCATATTGACATTCCTCCAGGCTTTACGGCCTCGATTGACGATTGGTGTATAGCCTGGTCACGAGAGCTTGGCATTATATGTCACCAATATGCTCCAAGCTGAGTTTCTACCCCACATAGTTTGACGTACCCCATAGACACGAAAGAATGTGTGGCCCCTGAGTCAAATAAGACAAAAAATTTAATTGAAAGCATATTAATAGTACCTATCACCACATTGCGCACAGCGTTGGCATCTCCTGGTGTCATTGCATAGACCCTTGCCGGGGTTGTGTTCCTCTACGGGCCTCCTCGGGGTGCCTAATTATTTCCCTAAAATGGTCTCGGAGCTGGTGCATTGATTAATAGCTCATGACATGCCTGTGCAATGTGTCCCAGTCTCCTACACCGATAGTAGATATTTTCTCTTACACGACATTCTCCTATATGTCTCCTACCACAACTAGGGCAGATAAAACAAGTCTGCCTGCCCTAATTTCCACGGTTCCTAACATTTGCTTCTGACCTCCACCATACCAGTCTCCCCTCCATGGGCCCCATCTAGTACTTTCCTGAAACCTAAGAGCTATGGGCCTTATTTTTTGACTCGGTATCCCAGTACTCCTCTGTCTACTCGCCTCTACTACAGCGGCTTTGTCAACCAATTTTGAAAAGTCCTACTTCTTCAGAACTACCACATGTTAATAGATTTCTTGCCTCAAACCCCTCTTGATCTTCCTTGTCTTCTTAGCCTTGTTTGGGGCAATATGTGGGGCAAAATGCAACAACTCAATAAACTTTGCCGTGTTTTTCTAGACCATTATATGCCCCTGCATCAAATTCAGGATTTCCTCTACCTTAGCTTCTCTAATAGTAGTAGGGAAATATCGGTTGAAGAACACCCCTTTGAACCAGCTCCAAGTCATGGCTACTGGTATGGATCTCCATTCCTTTAACAACTTCACGATTGTCCACCACCTTTTAGCCTCACCGTCAACTTATATATGGCATAGAGGACCCTCTTATCGCTAGTGCAGTGCAGCATGATCAGTGTTTTCTCAATTTCCTGCATCCAGTTTTCAGTAACTATAGGGTCAACTGCTCTTAAGAATGCTGGAGGATTCATGTTAGTGAACTACTGGATTGTATAGCTTTGATCAGCTAGTGAGCAGCCCTATTCTCTAGTATTTCGAGTGATTTCTACCATAACTTGCTGTGCTACACTATGCAACACCTGATCAGAGTTATTGCTGCCCATACTAGAAGGCCTTGCATCACTACTACCACCGACATATGCATTGCTATTTTCGGGGTTAATCCTGTAATATTACAAATATAATCTGAAAATCCTAACTTCATAATACACTTCTTACATTAATCTAACTAGGAATCATAACATATCTTCTTACCACCAATCCTCTAATTTAAGGCACAATCTTACCATTAGGAAACACAACCGATGATAGTTTACCATGACTTTCCTAAAATCATCACCCTCGGAAAAACACAGAAACCACCCTGAAGTTTCTATCTCCAAACTGCGAGACAAAATCCTAAATTCTCATATTAATCCTTTACATTGACTTTACCAAAATATCAGTACATTGCCCACCTATCCTCATCAAAATCCATTCCCATACTTTAGTATTGTTTTCTGCTGTACAGTAAAGTCTACAGAACCTAGCAACCTAGGCTTTCATACCAAACTTGCAACAACCCCAAAATTTGTACCATTATATATATGTTAATTTTGGTGTAATCCCAAGAGGGGGGGGGGGTGAATTGGGTATTTTAAAAAACCTTAAGATTATTTACCACTTAATCCCTATTTCTATGTTTAACAAATTAATTTCAAGGGTTTGAAATTGATTCAAATTATTATCTCAATAAATTTTATTTTACCCAATTAATTATCAAGTTCGTGTGGGGTTATTTAACATACATGCATTCGAGACCATTAATGAAATGCGTTGCAGAAATTAAAAGGAGTAGAGGGAGAGAGAAGGCAAACAAAATTTTTATGAGGTTCATCCAACCCGCCCTATGTCTTCACCTTAAGCAACCCACTCAAGGATTCTACTAAATCCCTGCTCCATTAACTAGGATGGAGCTTCCCTTACATCTGCTACTTACAAAAGGCACAACTTCCTCCTCACCCGGTTCACCACCTGAACCATGATTACAATATAGAATTTCAAATCTACAAAACAACTCAATATTGCTTCTAACAAAGCTAGTGAGTACAATGGAAAACCTAACACATATTCATATGATAAAACCTGAAGCTCAGTATGTACATAAACGATGTAATTGTTATATGAATGATGTGCTTCACAAAATTTTCCTTTAATCAAATCTCCCAAAATAATTATATAAGTAAATGCTTTGGAGAACTTAGGGTTTTAGTTCAACTCACTAGATGCAAGAATAATGAATGTGATCTTATTGAAAAAATTGATCTTGAATATTATGAAGATCTAAGTTCTTGCTATCAAATAATTTGTGAAGTTGAATCCTTGAATAAATAAAAAACTTTGAGTATTGCAAAGATTTAAACACTACTTGTCACAACAATATTTCTCTCTCTCTCTCTCTCTCTCTCTCTTACACACACACACACACACACACATGTATGTATATGTGTGTTTGTGTGTATATATATATATATATATATATATATATATATTGAGAACCTTTAGACTTTTCAATCAAGTATATTTTGCATTAACAAAAACATTGAGTCTTTGAATGAAAATAAGAACTTGAAGATCACCAAATATTCAATGTTTAAAAATCATTTCACAAATAAATTAATATGTAACAACACAAGGATTTTTCTTTTTCAATAAGAGTAATAGATGTGTGAGTATGAGATATGAAAAATCTTCAAGATATTTATATATTGAAAATGCAAACCAATCCCTTGTTTAACAAACTTCAATCACCAAAGCTTGCTATCAAGATGTGTAAATGAAATCCCTTCGTTTTGCTGAGATGATTTGCCCAAACTTGGTGAGTATTTGTGGAGTGCAGGCAATCATATTGCAATATGTTCAAGTTTCTCAATATTATTCCAAATGTTTGGGGCACTAGGGTTTATAGGTTGATTATATAGGTAGACTTGGCCTTAGCATAAGTCCGGACCGTTGGATCAAATTGATCAAGTGTATCACTCGCATGTTCTCTCGCTAAAGATTAAAAATTTTAAACTTCCTGTAGGTTCAGACGACTGATGTCTAAGGTTCAAACTTTTGATGTTCCTTAAAGTTTCAAAAAAATTGAACTGGACACAGGGTTAGACGTTTGAAGTTGAAATTCAGTCGTCTGAAGTTGCATCTTCAGACGTCTGAGGGTAATCCTCAATCGTCTGGGGAGTCCAACTTCAGTTTTTTTTTTTATTTTTATTTTAAAAAATCATTTTAGATTCCTTGCTTTGCTTCTTTATAAATCATTTTTCAGGGTTTTAAATAGAGTCTCTAAGTCGATGAATAACCCCTAAAAGATTTTCATGAGATGCATGAATCCTAAAGTCAGTCTAGGGTATATTTTGAGCTTTGAATTAAATGATATGAAATATGTAAATACATTCAGTTCTAAATACCCATTCCCATGACGATCTTAAACTTGCCACTTGCATCTTCATTCTTCTACTCTTTAGTTCCATGGATTGTGCCAAGATGTATATAATTTAATCATCATTCTTCTACTCTTTTAGTTCCATGGATTTTTCCAAGATGTATATACTTTAATTTTCATGACTTCCATGAATTTCTAGCCTTCCGTGCATGCTAAATATTGTTCTTGTTTACAATCTCAATGCATAGATCAAATACCAAGTAATTTGTCATTATCAAAATACGATTGGACTCATAGAGTCAACAATCTCCCCCTTTTTGATGATGACAATACACGACCAAAATTATAAAATGGGTTACGCCTAACAAGGCTCCCTATCAAATAATGCACAAACAAATATGCAACAATATGAAATATGCTCATACACAATTAGTTTTGCCAACTATTTTTGCTATAACCTGATATTCTTCTCCCCCTTTTGACATCAACAAAAAGGTATATAACAAAACATGAGCATATATAACCTTGTATTCTTATCCCCCTTTAAATCGCAATTTTTTTTTTTAAATTATTCAACTGTCAGATTTCAAAAACTGTACTGTGAAATATATCTTCCTGTGTTAATTCAATTTACTTCTTCCCCTTGCTAATGCAAGAAGTCGTGTTGTTGAATTAAATTGCAATGTGAACATACATAGTGTGTCAAATTTCATAGACATGAATAAGCAAAAATAGTCACTAAAGTTCAAAGATTATGTGGGGATTAACATGTCTAAGTTAATATGCTCATCATAATATGAGTTTAATACCAAATGTGAACAAATGTGATACCAAATGGGAACAAATGAGCCGAAATTGAAATTTTTAACCAATTGTGAATATTAAGTGACATTGTTCCCCCTGAATTATGTCATCTAATATAATTCTAGGCAACCTCTCAACTATGCATCCGGCCTAATTCATGCCTAATTTGGATAAACCTATCCTCCGCAAGTGGTTTCGTGAATATGTCTGCTCATTGTTCATCCGTGCATACAAATTTAAGTCTCACATCTCCTTTTTGCACATAATTATGAAGAAAATGATGTCTTATTTCTATATGTTTAGTTTGTGAATGTAATATAGGATTCTTTGAGATGTTTACTACACTCGTATTATTGCATCTTATATGAATTGTGTCATAGCTTAATCCAAAATTCGTCAGTTGTTGCTTCATGTATAGTTTTTAAGCACAACAACTTCCTGCTGCTACATATTCTGCCTCAACTGTGGAAAGACAAACTGAATTCTGCTTCTTGGAAAACCAAGAGACTAACGAATGTCCTAAGAAATGACATGTACTACTCATGCTCTTCCTATCCACTTTACTACCATAAAAATAAGCATCTGAATAGCTGATAATCTCAAAAGATGTATACTTAGGATGCCATAACCCAAGTTCCACGATTTCTATTAGGTATTTAAGTATTCATTTGACAGCTAACAGATGTGACTCTTTCGGTGCAGCCTGAAATCTTGTGCACAAACATACATTGAACATTATGTCAAGTCTGATGCCAGTTAGATATAGTAAGCTACCGATCATTCCACGATAGAGCTTGTCATCTACTAGTATACCTTGTTCATCTTTTTCTAATTTGAAAGAAGAGCTCATAGGTGTCCCATGTATTTTTCCATCTTCCATATTAAACTTTTTGAGCAGATCTCTAATATACTTCAATTGATTTATAAAAATTCCATGTTCTGCTTGTTTGATCTGAAGTCGTAGGAAGAAATTTAGTTCACCTATCATGCTCATCTCAAATTCATTTTGCGTAGTGCTTTCAAACTCATTGCACAAGTCTTTATTTGTAGCTCCAAATATGATATCATCTACGTATACTAGAACTAGGAGCATGTCATCTTTTTTAGACTTTATGAAAAGTGTTGTGTCTCTCCACCCTTTGATAAATCCATTGTGCAGCAAAAAGCTGCTTAGTCTCTTATACCAAGCTCTAGGAGCTTGCTTTAAACCGTACAAGGCTTTTGTTAGTCTATAAAAGTGATCTGGATTCTTATGGTTTTCAAAGCCTCAGGGTTGTTTTACTTATACCTCTTCACTTATGTAGCCATATAAAAATGCACTTTTGACATCCATTTGATATTGCTTGAAATCCTTAAAAGCAGCATAGGCTAAAAGCATTCGAATGGATTCTATTCTAGCTACAGGTGCAAAGGTTTCTTCCAAATCTATTCCTTCTTCCTGGTTATATCCCTCAGCTACTAGTCTTGCCTTATTTCTAACAACTATCCCATGTTCATCTTTCTTGCTCTTTTATATCCATTTTGTTTATATAATTGTCTTATCCTCAGGTCTAGGAACTAAAGTCTATACTTTGTTTCCTTAAACTGGTTTAACTCTTCTTGCATGGACATCACCCATGATTCATCCTCAATTGCTTCACTCACATTCCTAGGTTCTTCATGAGATAGAAAGGCAAAATGACTAATCATATTCCTATGTGAGGATCGTGTGGCTATTCCATGTAATGGTTCACCTATTATTTGATCAATAGGATGACTCTTTATATACTTCCATTCTCTAGGTAGTTCATTAACCTCATTTTCAATTTGATTAGTTTCGGCAGATGGTTCTTTAATTTCATTTCTCTTTTCTAAATCATTTTTAATGGACAGTTTTTTAAATTCCTTATTTATCTCAATTTCATCTCCATTAGTTCTTTTAGAGAAGGGATTTGACTCATTGAATACTACATGAATGGATTCTATAACAGTTAATGTTCGTTTATTATATACTCTGTGGGATTTACTATCTAAGGCATACTCTAGAAAGATACCTTCATCTGATTTCACATCAAACTTTCATAAATGTTCATTGTCTCTAAGCACAAAACATTTACAGCCAAAGACATGAAAATATGATATGTTTGGTCTATGGCCATTCCATAATTCGTAAGGAGTCATATTTAGAGATGGTCTAATCAAAACTCTATTTAGAACATAGTAGGCGGTATTTACTGCCTCAACCCATAAGTACTTATATATTTTATGTTCATTAAGCATAGTTCTAGCCATTTTTTGCATAGACCTATTCTTTTTTTCCACTACTCCATTCTGCTGTGGTGTTTTAGGAGCTGAAAAATTATGAACTATTCCTAATGAATTGCAGTTGTCTTCCATGCTTTGATTTTTAAATTCTCTTATCACTTTGAATTTTAGTGATAGTATAACCCTTTTCATTTTGAATTTTCTTACACAGATTTATAAATTGTTCACACGCTTCATCTTTGTGACCTAAAAATAGTACCCATGTATATCTTAAATAATCATCAACTGTGACGAATGCGTATGATTTTCCTCCTAAACTCTGAGTTGGGTTTGGACCAAATAAATTTAAGTGTAGCATTTGAAGTGGCCTAGTAGTAGAGATTACTTTCTTCTTCTTAAAGCTCGTTCTTATTTGTTTTCCTAGTTGGCATGCATTACAGATTTTATCTTTTATGAATTTAGTCTTAGCCAATCCCTTAATTAATTCTTCCTTAACAAGTTTCAATATTAAGTCCATGTTTGCATGCCCTAGTATCCTATGCCAAATCCAACTAATCTCATTTATAACAGAAAAACAAGTAACACGTTGAGAAGCAAGGTTGTCAAGGCTAGTGGTGCAGACATTTTCATGATGATCAACAGAAAATAATATTTTGTTTTCAGATTTGTTCTCTACAGTACATTTGTCATGTTCAAATGAGACTTTATAACATTTATCACATAGCTGACTTATATTCAATAAGTTATGTTTCAATCCATCAACTAATAGCAGATTATCAATGACAAGTAAGGTTCCTTACCAACCTTACCAACTCCAATGATTTTACCTTTAGAGTTATCCCTAAATGTAACGAATCCTTCATCTTTGGATATGATAGATGCGAATTTAGCTTTATCTCCTTTCATATGTCGCGACCATCCACTATCCATATACCACTTGTCCCTCGAGGAGGACAATCCCAAGCACATCTACAATACATAATCAGATAACTACTTTTGGTGCCCGAATTTTCTTGGGTCTTTGGGAGTTAGTACTAGATTCTCGTTTGACTTTCTAGACTTTCTTAATTTTGACATCTTTATTTTTGAAAGGGCAGTCAAATTTTATGTGATCCAACCTCTTACATTTAAAACATGTAATATTTCTATAATAGTCTTTAGTTAAAGCATATGATTTTGACTCTCTTACAAAATATCCCATGTATAGATGTCTCTATTTTATATTCTCTTTCCCATTAAAACTAAGACCTTCCTTCTCTAAGGAATTTCTTTGAGCTCCTAGGAGTTTTTCAAAATTATTTTGACCTTGTGTAAATTTACAAATAGTCTTAGATTTATCTTTCAAATTCTTTTCTAACTCCTCAATTTTCAAATCCTTGTCTTTCATGAAAGATGCATGAGATTCATTTTTGACTTTCAACTAACTTCGAAAATTCTTTCAATTTTAATTTCAAACTAGAATTTTCTTATTCATTTTATTAAGAATTTTAACGGTATACAGATATTCCTAATGTAATTCATCATAAGAAAGCATGATATTTTCATTTTCTGAATTACTTGAATAATAAGGTGAAGCAGAACAAAAAGGTTGTACCTTGTGGTCATTGGGAGCCATCAAACATAGATTCGCAATCTCATCATCATTGGATTCAGATTCTAAACTACTAGTACTATGAGTGTCCCAGCCCACCTTTAGAGCTTTCTTCTTCTTCTTCTTCTTAGACACTTTCTTCAGTTGGGGACAATCCGGCTTAATATGTCCAAATTCTCTACAGTTATAACACATGGGAGGATCATCTTTTTGCTTCCTTTTGCTTGACTCTCCCTTTTCTATTTTTGAGCCCTTAAATTTTCTTGTGTATTTCTTGTTCTTTCTCATGAACTCACCAAATTTCTTAGTGATTAGTGTCATGTTTTCATCCGATTCTGAATCACTTCCTTCACTAGAGCAGTGAGATAATGCCTTAAGTGTTGTAGCTTTATTTGCTTTAATTTTCTCATTCTTTCTCTCATTTATTGCAAGCTCATAGGTGATGAGCGATTTAATTGGTTCATCAACAAACATCTCCTTGAGATTTCTCCCTTCTGCTATTGCAGTAGCTTTAGCTTCCCAAACTGGTGGTAGTCCCCCGAGTATTTTCCTGATCAACTCATAAGTAGGGTAAGATTTACAAAGAGCATTTAAAAAATTCGTGATGTGTGTAAATCTAGTGTACATGGATTGAATAGATTCATCAATAGTCATTTTAAATGCTTCATACTCACTAGTGAGCTTGTATATCTGACTATCTTTTACATCCTTAGTACCTTCATATGTAACTTCTAATTTTCCCAAATCTCTTTAGCAGTGTTACAGGTCATCACCCTATTAAACTCATTTACATCTAGTGCACAGAATAACATAATCATTGCAGTAGCATTTATTTGCACATATTTCCAGTCCTCTTCAGTATAGTCATTTTCAGATTTGGGTAAATGAACCTTATCAACTACTTTCATAGGGACATGGTTTCCTTTGGAAACAATTTTCCACCCTTTCTAATCCACATTTAAAAGATATATACTCATCTATCTTTTCCAGGAGGTGTAATTTACACCGTAGAAAATAGGTGGTCTAGTGGACGAGTGTCCCTCATCGAATGGACTTATACTGATGTGTGTCATATGATCTTTTTAAAAAATGAATAGTTAAGTCTATGTAAACCCGCTCTGATACCAAATGTTAATTTAGGTATAATCCTAAGAGGGGGGTGAATTTGGTATTTGAAAAATCTTTAAGATTATTTACCACCTAATCCCTATTTTTATGTTTAACAATTTAATTGTAAGGGTTTGAAATTGATTCAAATTATTATCTCAATAAATTTTATTTTACCCAATTAATTATCAAGTGCATGAGGGGTTCTTCAACTTACACACATGCGAGATAAGTAATGAAATGCATTGCAGAAATTAAAAGGAGTAGAGGGAGAGAGAAGAAAAATACAATTTTTACGAGGTTCAGCCAACCTGGCCTACATCCTTGCCTTGAGCAATCCACTCAAGGATTCCACTAAATCCCTCCTCCTTTAACCAAGACAGAGCTTCTCTTACATCCGCTGCTTACAAGAGGCATAGCTTTGCCCTCACCTGGTTCACAACCCGAACTGTGATTACAATATAGAATTTAAAATTTGCAAAACAACTCAATATTGCTTCTAACAAAGCTAGTGAGTACAATGGAAAACCTAACACATATCCATAAGATAAAACTTGAAGCTCAGTATGTATGCAAACGATGTAATCGTTATATGAATTATATGTTTCACAAAATTTCCCATTGATCAAATCTACCAAAATAATTATATAAGTAAATGCTTTGGAGAACTTAAGGTTTTAGTTCAACTTACTAGATGTAAGAATACCGAACGTGATCTTATTAAAAAAATTGATCTTGAATATTATGAAGATCTAAGTTCTTGCTATCAAATAATTTTGAGAAGTTGAATCTTTGAATAAATAAAATACTTTGGGTATTGCAAAGATTTAAACACTACTTGTCACAAAAAAATTTCTCACACACACATATATATATTAAGAACCTTTAGATTTTTCAATCAAGTAGATTTTGCAGTAACGAAAACATTGAGTCTTTAAATGAAAATAAGAACTTGAAGATCACAAAATATTCAATGTTTAGAAAAACCTTTCACAAATAAATTTATATGTAACAACACAAGGATTTTTCTTTTTTTAGTAAGATTAATAGATGTATGAGTATGAGATATGAAAAATCTTCAAGATGTTTATATATTGAAAATGCAAACCAATCTCTTTTCTACGAAACCTCAATCACCAAAGCTTGCTTTCAAGATGTGTAAATGATATCCCTTTGTTTTGCTAAGATGATTTTCCCAAACTTGATGAGTATTTGTGGAGTTCAGGCAATCATATTGCAATATGTTCAAGTTTCTCAATATTATTCCAAAAGTTTTGGGCACTAGGGTTTAGAGGTAGATTATATAGGTAATCTTGGCCTTAGGATAAGTCCTGACTGTTGGATCAAATTGATGAAGTGTATAACCCGCGTGTTCTCTCGCTAAAGATTAAATTTTTAAACTTCCCGCAGGTTCAGACAACTGATGTCTAAGGTTTAGACTTCTGATGTTCCTTAAAGCTTCGAAAAAATTGAACTCGACACAAGGTCAGGCGTCTAAAGTTGAGGTTCAGACTTCTGAAGGTGTTTTGCCCATTATGTGTTTCAGCAATTAATTCTTCAGACGATTGAACTAATTCTTCAGTCTTATGGGAAAATTCTTCAGACGTCTAAAGTAAAACTTCAGTTGTCTAAAGTTGCATCTTCAGATGTCTGAGGGTAATTCTCAGTCATCCGAGTAGTCCAACTTTTGGTTTTTTATTTTATTTTCAAAAACCATTTTTGCTTTCTTGCTTTGATTCTTCATAAATTATTTTTCGAGACTTTAAATATAGTCTCTAAGTCAATGAATAACCCCTAAAAGATTTTTATGAGATGCATGAAACCTAAGGTCAGTCTAGGGTGTATTTTGAGCTTCGAATTAAATCATTTGAAATGTGTAAATACATTTAGTTATAAATACCCATTCCCATGACGATCTTGAACTTGCCGCTTGCATCTTCATTCTTCTACTCTTTTAGTTCCATGGATTGTGCCAAGATGTATATACTTTAATCTTCATGGCTTCTATGACTTTCTAGCCTGCTGTGCATGCTAAATATTGTTCCTGTTTACAATTTCAATGCATAGATCAAATACCAAGTGATTTGTCATTATCAAAATAAGATTGAACTCATAGAGTCAATAATATATATATATATATATATATATATATTACTTTGATACCTTTGCAGCGGGAAAAATAACAACACTTAAACCTTATTTACAATACCAGAGTTTTAGTATTTCAAAAAATATACATATACATCTCCCAAAAGAAACCCAATGTCCTAGGGCGTACACAAAAATACAACCCCCAACTCAAAAACTTACCCTGCAGCTAGGGCAATACTAAAGTCCCCTTTATCTCGGAGCTCGCTCTGTACATCTATCTAGATCACTTGAAATGTTTGAAATTCTGGGATGAGACACCTCTCAGTAAGACGGAATAAACTACAACTAGTGTGTGGCAAATGAGTTTTGCTTGAGTAACATAATTATTAAATCATCTATAATTATGATAGCATTTCAATGTAAAACATATTATAACTCACCCATGCTTTTTAAAATAAGCTTTCTATTTGAACATACTTTTAATTGTAATAAATAGTTCCTATTCTCTGTAAAACTATATACATTTATCTATATAACTGTGAAAGATGCACTGGATGGATAACTGCATGGATCAATTAACCCCGCATGCTCGAGTTGTGCGGCCCGTGGGCGGGACTTAACTCTGGCTGGCCTACCAGGCTAAGTCAAACTATAACCTCCGTAGTACAATTGGCCTCTTTAACCTAGACTTGACTACTAAGGAGCCTTCGTCTCTCCTCTAGGTACAATCGAGTGTCAATTCCACACTCTATCTGCGATGTGTGGTTGCACTATCTATACTATATAGCTATGGTACCGTGCTCTATGATATGCTATGACCCATCATGGTTCTAAAACTATATAATACTATATCTGTATATTACTGTTTTACCATGATTTTGTATAACTGAAATAACCATGATTCTGTATAATAACTTTAATTCATAGCTCTGTAATAACTGTATATCATGGTTCCGTAATGAGTGTAAATCATGGTTCTGTAAAAGCTATATATAATCATGGTTTGATAACATCTATATAGAACTCTGCATTAAATCTCTGTACTATAGCTGATATTTTTCATGCCACACAATTCTAAATGAAATTCTTATACTATAATATGTACGAGAAAAACTATATTTTCCATCTATATAGAAATAATATATATCATTTCTAAAAGTTTCCTGTAACCCAAATTTCTGAATTTTCACAAGCATATATTATATGCAAAATTCAAATCCCATAAACACATGCTATACTTTAATTGATAAAATCCCTAAAAATTAACTAGCTTAACTTATTCCCCTTACCAGATTATCAAGAAGCTGGCTAAAATTCTATAATCACACCTATGACGTACAGAATTAAAAAACCCTAAAATTATATGTTCCCCAAGATAATATCACATTCACATTTTCCCGAACCCATATACTCCATTTTATTAATGAAACATTACACAACCAACTATTTATTACTCTTACCTCATTTTCTCGAGGAAATGCCCATAGGAACCCTAAACCTATGTCTGCGGTGTTCGCACCAAAACCTTGAAATTTACATTTTTCCCAATTCAATCAACTTCAACCCCACAATTATACTCATTTAAATATCTCTAAACCTGTATCCTTCATTTAATATATCAAATACTAACATTTACCAACCTTACCATAATTTTAGAGTGGTGTGTGGGATCCTCAAAACATAATTCTGCTCCGGTCAAATTAACGAGGATCACCGCTAGACCTTAAATACCAAGTTTGATAGTTGATGGGGCAATTTTAGAGTGAGAAAAATGAAGGGAAGAGAGAGAAAGAGAGAGGGTTTTCGCAGCTGTAGGAGAGAGAGAGAGAGTGAGAGTTTTTAATTTTTTAAAAGAAAAGTGATTTGTAGCCCTTTTATAGTATTCTGTCTCTGGAAAAAATCGTCGACGGTTTTCTTAGGCTCAAAGAAAACCATCGTCGGTTTTGTCTTTAACTATACCAGTTTCACTATTTACCCTTTTACCTAACTGCGATAAAAATATATAACCGTCGACTATTTTCTTAGCACTTCAGAAAATCATCCCCGATTTTCTCCTCACCGAACAATTTTCCTCTTTTACTTTATTTTTCTTATCATTTCTATTTTTTGGGTCTCTACATGTTAATTGATTATGTACTTAAATTGCGTAATTAAGTGGTTTAATTCATGCATTGAGACTTATATTTTTAATTAAATACCTAATTACTCTCAATATTATAGCACGATGTCCTATTTATAATATTTGGGTTTTATTAAGTAATTTATGAATTTTTGGTATTTTTTTTATCGCAGGGCAATTATAGGGAGTTAAAACCGGCACCGCTTCGTAATTCACACTTAATTTTTTCGTTCGAGCTCTAATAGACAATTCAAAATTTTGGAGAAAGATGAGAAGATTATTAACAAATTTTTTGTTTTAAGTTTTGAGCGATACAGACTCTAAGACAGTCAAAATCACCCTTGTTTGATGAAAAAAAAAATAGAGAAGCAAAAACAAAAAGAAAAAAAAGAATATATATATATCATTGCCTGATTTGACCCGGCCATGCAGCCGGATCCTGGGTTTTCTTCACCATGCGCTGCTGGGTAGGGTAGCCCTCCTTTTCCCCTTTATAATTTTCTTTTACTCCTCCTTTCAGCGACAGCCACACACCCTCTTCTCCTTTCTCTGCCTCCCTTCTTTTTTTCTCTCTAACTCACTCTTCTCCTCACTCACCCTCTCCTTCCCTTTCTCTTCTCTCCCGCTCTCGGTCCTCTCTGAACTCCCCCTCTCTCACTCTCAACTCTCCTTGGTCCCCTTTGTCTCTCTTCTCCCTTTTTGTTCCTGCTGCTCCTGCCATAGCCGCCGCTGGTGCCACCACGATCTGCTGCTGCTGGACCTCCCTCACCCGAGAACACCAAAGCCTGCTATTGTTGGACCTCCTTAACCCGAAAGCCACCTCTTCCTGCAGTTGTTGTAGCTGTCGTCCTCCAAGCTGAAGTCCTATAGCCGCTGCTGCTGAAGGAGGTACCCGAAGCCATCCTGCTACCCTGTTCTGCTGAAGCCCGTGAAGACCTGAGCTCCCTTACTCCTCTGCTGCTGCTTCTCCAACCTGCTCCAACCCGAGAATACATTGTTGGCTATTGCCCCTTCTTTTCCATTCGTTGCTGCGTCTCTCTGTGTCTCAACTTCTTTGGCGTTCGTCTAGCGACAGTCTCTTATCTCTCTCTTTCTTTAACTTCTCTTTTGTATATCTCCCTTATTTCTCTTTCTTATTATTTCCTTTTCTTTATTCAAATTTTGAGTAAGTGTTGGGATCTATTTTGTTTTTTTTTTTTTAAAAAAAGAGTCAGTTTGCTGCCTTGTTATTTAAACTTATCTAATAGTTTTAGTCTAGTCTCTCTTTCTCTCTTCTCTCATTTTAATATACTTTTTGATTTAAATCTTACTTAGTTTTTATTTAGAGTATTAAAGTGTCTCTTTAATTTTTATTTGAGTTATTCAGTTATTTTGTTTTTCTTTCTTTTGTTCAAAAAGATCTTTCCAGGTATTTAAAGATTGTCTTTAGGTAATTTTTTTAATAAAGTTAGTATTTTTCTGCAATAATCTGTTAGATTTTAGGTTTGGTTGATCTCGAAAAAAAAAAATCTAGTATTTTTATTTAGTTGAATTCTTATCATTGATTAGCATAATTATTCTTGTTTGGTTAGTTGAATGGTTGCAGATTTATTTGCTTTAATATTCTGGTAATAAGTTTGGCTTTCATTTAGATGTCCCATGTGTATTTAATTTTTAGTTAGGATTTACTTACTTCAAGTTATATTGCAAAAAAAAAAAAATCTCAAAACATCAAGAAACCAAATTTGAACTGTGTTCAGTGTCTTTGTTTTTGTTTCTTATTTTCTGATTGGAATTATGCAAGATTTGAGATTAAACTGCATTCCCAGAGGAGATTAAAATTTGAGATTAAACTACATTCTCTAAGGAGATGATCTTGCATTTGGGCTAAATATTGCACAACAGAACTCCTATACTTAGTGTCGCGACGTCCTGAAGCACTTGTGCCCTGGGATCGGCGAAATAAAAATGTGTTTTAATTTTCAGGGAAAACAAGGAATATCGGAGTCGCCACTAACCTTTTAGTGTGGTTAGAACACATGATTACTACCCCATTAAGGGTAAAGTGGGTCTATGTTACCAGAGCTGGGGTCAGGAGTTTGGTTACGTGAGGGGAAGGTACGAGCATCTCCTACGCGCCTGTTCTTACGAATGGTACCTAACTAATTTGGAATTGTACCTAAGTTAATTTAAAAAGTCTTTCACATTACTCCTCTATTAGTAGATTTACAAATATGCATGCAATATAAATAAATAAATAAAATAATAAATAAATAAGTGAATCATACAAAAATATATGTACTATATATATTCCCTTAGAACTAAAGGTACATGAAGCCCGAAAGCTCATACCCTAGCATTAAAATCATAGGGATACTCACACGAAAATAAATAATGAAAATAAATACCGCAATACATAATACAAAATATAAATACACCAAATAAGCAAAAATACTAAGAATATGTAATAATAGTAATAATAAAAAAGTAATAATAATAGTAGTAACAATAATATATCACATTAATGACAACACGTATATAAAACATATTACTATAATAATAACCCTATAATAATAATGTCATATTAATAATATAATGCAATATTATAATAGTAACACATAATAACAATATCCTAATAACACTGCACAAATAATAATTTCATAGTAATTATATAGCAGATACTAATAATAATAACACACCACAATAATATTGTAACAATGATACCAATAAAACCAACCCTAAATATAAAACATGAAAACACATAAAGCCCTAAAATATATATATATGTAAATATACAATAATATATATGAAAACAAATCAACCCTAAAATTAATGTACAAAATGCAATAATAAATATGGAAGCAACTAATGTAATTATGGAGACAGATCAACCCTAAAGCTAATATGCAAAAGGAAAAATAATAAATATGGAAATAATTGAAATTATGGAGACAAATTGACCTGAAAATTAACATGTAAATAAACAATAATAAATATTGAAAACAATTAATGAAATTATGGCAACAAATCAACCCTAAATAATATATATATATATATATATATATCAATAATCGAAAACCCTATAACAATATAACTGCCCTAATATACAATATACCACAAATATGTAATGATGGAAAAACTATATTTCATGAATACATAATAACTATAACAAACTAACATGATAAACTATATACATGATATGATAAAAATAATAAAACACAAATATACAAGCTTGATAATCATACATATATGTAAACAATAACATAAAACAATATATATATATATATATATATATATATATATATATATATATATGTTGGGTGTTTTAGGTCTGTGCACAGTGTGCGTGTGTACTGGGTTGGGGCACAGTGTGTGTGTGTGTGTGCGCTTCTGTGTTCCTTTGTGTGTGTTTGTGTGTGTAAAAGTGTGTGTGTGGTGAGAGGGGCTCACGGCTGGTTATGGGAGAGAGAGAGGAAGGCTGCTGTGCTACGCCTGGGTGCCGTGAGAAGCAGGGGTCGCCGGAGTTGCTAGGGATGACGACGAAATTTTCTGTAATGCCGCGGTGGTTGCGGCTGCGATTTCGTTTTGCTGCTGCCCTGCATGCAAATGAAAGAGTAAGAGAATGGAGTGATGAGGGGGAGAAGAGAGTGTGTATGGCAGTAAAGGCTCCCTTGCAACTGGATCTACTCGAAGGTAGCTCACGGTGGTGGCTGGGCTGTGTGGTTGGCGCTGACAGCAGGCAGCCGCAGGAGGTGCGCGGTGGCAGTGCTCTGCTACTGTGTGGCCGAGGGTGGAGGTCGTTGGCTGCTAAGGATTCAGTCTCCGACGGATGGTGCGAATGGCTGTGGCCGGGCAGAGGGAGTCCGAGGCGGTGGTGATGGTGTGGGTGTGTTGCGTCGGAGTTGATGGAGGTCGTTGGCTGCTGCGCCAATAGGGTGGTAGTGCTCGACTGTTGTGTGGCTGAGAAGCGTGGAGGTCATTGGCTGCTAAGGAGTCAGTCTCCGATGGCTGGTGCGAATGGCTGTGGCCGGGAAGAGGGAGTCTGAGGTGGTGGTGATGGCGTGGGTGTGTTGCCTCAGAGTTGATGGAGGTTGTTGGCTGCTGCGCCAGCAGCGTGGTAGTGCTCGACTGCTGTGTGGCCGAGAAGGGAGGTCGTTGGTTGCTAAGGAGTCTATCTCTGACGGCTGATGCGAATGGCTGTGGCCGGGAACGGGGGTCCCAGGTGGCTGCAGAGGATCTCTGGAGTGACAAAAAGAGCAGCAGGGCATGACTGCTGCTGTTTGGTTTAAGGGGCGTGAAGACGATGAGGGGATTGATGGTGATTGTGAGTGCAGAGTTTGGGCGAGGGAAGTTGGGTGGAGTAATGCTTCGATAGCTGGAGATGGTGTTCCGCAGCTGCTCTCTCTTGGATAGAAAATCAACGGGATACAAACAAAGCTTAGGTTTTTTTTTTCAATCTGCCTCCGCCCCGCTTTGAAGCTGCGAGAATAAACCTATATATAGGCTTTTCCCCCAAAAAGAAACCCTAAACCACATAATAATAATAATAATAATAATAATAATAATAATAATAATATTAATAATAATAATGATAAAAATAGTGATAATAGTAATAATAATAATAATAATAATAATAATGAATATATCCAAAGTAATAATAGTAAAGTAATGCTAATAATACTACTAGTAATAAATAATAATAAATAATAAAAATAATTATAAGAAAGTAATAATAAAATAAAGATAATAGTAATAATAATAAGAAAATAATAATAATAATAATAATAATAAGGTAATAATAATAATAATAGTAAAATGAGAAGGGACCCCTTGTTCTATTTGGTTAGGGCAAGAATAGGATGTCAATACTTAGGGTAGCTTTCGAGCTGCTCATTTTTAGAGTAAGTCATTATTAAAGATTGTCTTTAGGTAATTTTTTTAATAAAGTTAGTATTTTTCTTCAGTAATCTTTTAGACTTTAGGTTTGGTTAATCTCGAAAAAAAAATCTGGTATTTTTATTTAGTTGGATTTTCAACATTGATTTGCATAGTTATTCTTGTTTGGTTAGTTGAATGGTTACAGATTTATTTACTTTAATATTTTGGTATTAAGTCTGGCGGCTTTCATTTAGTTGTCCCATGTGTATTTAATTTTTAGTTAGGATTTACTTGCTTTAAGTTATATTGCAAAAAAAAAAAAAAAAAATCTCAAAACATCAAGAAACTGAATTTGAACTATGTTTAATGACTTTGTTTTTGTTTCTTATTTTCTGATTGGAATTATGCAAGATTTGAGATTAAACTGCATCCCGTGAAGAAATTAAAATTTGAAATTAAATTGCATTCCCAAAAGAGATGACCTGGCCTTTGGGCTAAATATTGCACAACAGAACTCTTATACTTTGGGTAGCTTTCGAGCTGCTCATTTTTAGAGTAAGTCATTAATTGTGATATTAGAAATGATATCGTTATATTGGGATAACTAATACTCTGGTAATGTGTATGGGAGGTCATCCACTATATGAAAATACTCTGGTATACTTTGGGTGTTTGAGTCATCACACAAACAGTCGTCGCTCGTTCAAGCAAGAAGCTGAGTATTGTGCTCTTGTTGATACAACACAAGAACTGCTTTGGCTTTGCTGGTTACTTGAATACATGGGTGTCACTCATTCTACTGCTACTATCGTTAGCTGCGACAATCAAATTGTTATCCAAATTGCTCATAATGATGTATTCCATGAATGCATAAGATACATTGAGATTGATTGTTGTCGCGACGTTCTGGGCGCGAGGGTGCCCTGGGGTGGCGAAATAAAAACGGTTTAATTATTTTCGGGAAAAATAGGAATGGTTGGAGTCGCCACTAACTTTTTAGTATGGTTAAAACACTTGATTACTAAACAATTAAAGGTATAATCAGTTTGCATTACCAAAGCTGGGATCGAGAGTTTGGTTGCGCGAGGGTATGGTATGAGCACCCCCTACGCACCCACTCTTACGAACGGTAACTAATTAATCAAAAATTATCCTACCAATTAAATTTAATAGGTCTTTAAAATTACACCCTTTCGTGAATTTATGAAATGCACATTCAAAGAAATAAATTACACAAAAATGTACATAATATATATTCCCTCAGAACTGGAGTACAGGAAGCTTTAAAAAGCTCATACCCTTTCTTTAAAATTATGGGGATAAAAATTGAGAAAATATTTTATGAAAATAGCTCCTAGATTTATTTAAAAAAAAAATTATAGAACTTATCTAAATATTAAATAATACTTTCAAAACTTTCTGGGGTTTTTAAAAATAATAAAGGTGAATGATAAAAAAATAATAGTAACCTGAAACATAGATGTAATAGTAAAATACCACAATATTCATAATAATAAATATATACTAAAATATTACAACTACCATAATAAGTAAAGAAAAACACCATAAATACTATATATGCTAAGATACCAAAAATACTATAACAAATAATACCATATATAAACATAATAAAATAATATAAAAACATAATACCAAAATAATAAAGTTACCAAAATAAATAATACTGTCTATATTAAAATACTAAAAATATCATAATAATAAATATATAATATAACAATAAACATAAATAAGATAATAATATAACAATAACATAACAAAGATACTTATCTCAACCTAATAATAAACATAAACAATATAATATAAACACAATAATAAAAAAAATTCCTAATAATGGTATTCATGTGATGATAAACATAAACCTAAAAATAACATAATAATAAATAAAACATGATAATATAAACATTGGAATAAATATAAACACAAAATCCTAATATCATAACAAAGATCAACATCATAATAAACATGAACAATATAATATAAACATCACAATAAACTAAACATAATAGAAAAAGGATAAACCAAATAAAGATAATACTAAAGAGCAGTAGTTGTGTACTCCTTAGAGTGTTCTAAAACTGATAAACCTAGGAAAAGGGAGACACCTGTGATGAAGAGGTTTCTCATTGAATTCCTGCATATTTGTAAATGGCAAAAATGAGTCCCCACCTAACCAACAAAATCCAACAATTTACAATATACAACAGCCAACACATTGAAAGGTATTGAGAAGAAAAGTAAAATATATATATATATATATATATTATAAACCAGCGGAGTGTGTGTGTGCTGGGTGTGTGCAGTGTGTGTTTGTGTGCGTGCACTGTGTGTTTAAAGCGGGTGTTTTGTTGTGTGTTGTGTGTGCGGTGTGCGTCTATGCGTATGTATTGTGTGTTTAAGGTGTGTGTTTTGTTGTGTGTGTAGTGTGTTTTACTCTGTGTGTTGCTGTGGCCGTGAGTGGTGTTGCCGCTGCTGTCTGGAGTGGCCCTGAGCGATGTTGCCACTGTTGTCTGGAGTGGCCATGAGGAAGAACTTGCAGGGAAGAAGGTGGCCACGACAGTGCTTAAGGATGGTCGCCGTGAGGTTGAGGGCAGACGGGGATGGTGAGGGCTGCTTGTGGCTGGAGCTGTTGCTTGTACTCATGGCTGCTGGAGGCAGCGAGGTGGGTTCTGCGTGAAGTGCGGGGTTCTGCATATGGACTTCGGCTGCGGCAATGGGAGGTGGAAATCACAGGCGACTATGGTGGTCGCCATCGGAGACGTGAGAGCTGCAAAGGTTGCTGTGGTGATTGACGATTCGTGGCCGGAGCTGCTGGGTTCGAGAAGCTGGGTGAAAGGCTTGCATGGCTGAAGATGGGGTGCTCGGCTGTTGGTCTGGCGTGGGCTTGCTGAGATGGTGGAGAATGAGGGAATGGTGGGGCTGGAAGATGGAGGGTGATGGAGACGATGGTAAGAAAGAGATGAGTAGAGGGATTAGTGAGAGAGATGGGGAGAGTAGAGAGGCCAGAATGGAGGCTCTGAGTTAGGGGAGATAGAGAGTAATGGATAGAGTAAGGGAGTCGCGAGGGAGATGCGTGAGAGTACGAAGACTCCCCTTGCGACCGTGAGAGGATAGAAAAAAATTGTGTTGATGCTATTCCTCTCAGCGGCCATGAAATTTGTATGTGTTCTCTCCACTTTTTATAAGCTGTTAAATCCCTAAGAAAACCCTAAAATTCTTTCCCTTTGATTGCCGGCAGCCCCTCCTTTTAATTTGCATGGGCTTCAAAGCCTATGCACTTTCCCAATTTTATTCTTCCTTAAAAAAAAAAAAAAAAAAAAGGATAGGCCCAATAAAAATGGAACTTGATTCCTGGAATAAGAGGACCCACACTCAAATTTTACCAAAAGACCGACAAGAACGGACTTAATTTTAAAAAAACAAAGACTCAAATTAATTAAATGACTGGGACTCAATTTCAAAATAATCGAGACTCTATTTAAAATGACGAGGACTCACATTCAAAAATAATGGTACTTAATTTAAAAATACCAGGACGCAATTTTTTTTTAAAAAAAATGGAACTGAATTTTTACTTTTATTTTTATTTTTATTTTTTAAAGACTATAACTTAATTTTTTAAATGACCGGAACTCGATTTTTAAAATGACTAGGACTCAATTTTTAAAAAGTAAAAGAAATCAAATTTGAAATGAAAGGACCCAATTAAAAATAACTGGTACTCGAAATTGAAAATAATAACTCGGACTCATTTAAAAAAAAACTCTAAACTTAATTTAAAAATAAATGGACTCAAACTGGATCTTCCAATTCCTAGGATGCAAAGTTGGCTTTTATTAAGAAGGGTGTTCCCAACTCGGCCTGGATAAGATTGGGGTGTCTACAGCCGCCCCTCTTTATAAGCTTTGTTGTTTCAAGGTAACAGTAGAAGCTCTTCTATGTTATCTTTAGCATAATATTTATAAAGATAAAAGACATTTATTTTAACTAGGCCACACAACTGCCTACGACTTTCAGATTAATCATGTATTTCTTTCCTTCCCCTAATCAAGGATGATAGAAGAGTAATCTATGACAATTTGGGAATTTTAGAAAAATTGTGAATGGAAAGATGTCCACTTGGATCACAAAGGTTTGGTTAGAGTTGGATTGCAAAGGGTCAATAAAATCTTCGGAGGATGACTTGCATTGGGGTAAGAACCCGAACTACAGTTTACGAAGGGTGACTTGCACCAAGTGTGGAAACCCGAGCTAATGTGCATGGAGAGTGACTTGCACCGAGTGTCAAAACTCGAGCTATAGTTCACAGAGAGTGACTTGCATCGGGTGTAGGAACACGAGTTATAGTTCACGGAGGGTGACTTGTACTGGGTGTAGGAACCCAAGAATATAGTTCACGGAGGGTGACATGCACTGGGTGTAGGAACCCGAGCTATAGTTCATGAAGGGTGACTTGCACTAGGTGTAGGAACTTGTGCTATAGTACACGGAGGGTGACTTGCACCGAGTGTGAGAAGCTGAGATATTGTTCATATAGGGTGACTTGCACTAGGTGTGGGAACTCGAGCTATAGGTCATGGAGGGTGACTTGCATCGGGTGTAGAAACTTGAGCTATAGTTCACAGAGGATGATTTGCACCGGGTATGGGAATCCGAGTTATGGTGCATGGAAGGTGACTTGCACCGTGTTGACTCTACGTGCAACGACCTAAAGAATAATGGTATTTAAAAAATAAAGAGGGGGAGAAATGGAAACAGTAATAGAAGGAGACAGTCAAGACATCGTACTTTGGATAATACCCCCAATAAATTTATCAAGGCCTCATTGACGAGGGCGAGCTTCGTTGACGAGAAAATATCGAGAGCGGTTTTAGGCCTTCTGAAATTCGTCGACGAGGAAGTAAGGTTCGTCGACGAAATTACTTAAGGACTTGTCGACGAGATGACATGGCTTGTCGATGAAGGCCATAGTATAAATAGTGTTTAACTCAGATTTTTACACAAAATTTCAACCGAAACCCTCTCTCTCTCTCTCTCTCTCTCTCTCTCTCTCTCTCCTTTTCGGTTCCTTCTCCTTCTTTCTTTGATTTTGGCCCCGTCAGTCGCCGGATCAACAATCTGAGGTCACCACGATGCTCCTAACAAAGTTCTCTGCAAGTCTACTAGAGCGGATCGTTGGTGAAACGAAGTTGGAATTCATCCCAAATCCAGGGTAAGGTCTTTTATTCAGTTTTTGACCTTTTGACAGTTGTAAAAAATGATAAAGGACAAGAAATATTGATATTTTTTTTTCTGAAAAATGTGGTTTTCAGGGTGTTGAGTGGAGAACCCTAGCGGTGTAGGACCCGTTACAGAAAGGGAATTTTAGCAGAAACCAGGTAAGGGAAATATGCTATGCTAGGATTTTAAGAATATTAACAGAGTTTTCATAGATATATATATACTAGTTATTATGCAGTTTTTACAGAACGAATGTTTTATTGTTGTGTGGTTAGAGTAGATATTTACCTGATGTAAAATTTATATAGTACTTCAGCATGATATGTTATATAACATGTATATATAGTTATTCACAGATGATTAACAGACAGATTTACATAGGTTTTATTTAGTTCAGTACATCATAATTTTTCTACAGAATGCTATGTTTTCCTGAATACCATAACACACAATTTATTAAGACAGATTATACAGTTATAGCATCGAGATGCTACAGTTATTTAGATTTTTCAGTATTTACAATACAAAATTATAGCATTATGGTTATTTTGGAAACATAATGAAAACAACAGATGTATATATATATATATATATATATATATATATATATATGTACTTATATAGTATTAGATCCCTATGAAAATATTATACACAGATACCGTTACAGAGCACGGTACCATTGCTATATATAGATAGAGTGCAACCACATATCTTAGATAGTGTGAGGGTACCATCTAATCGTGCTCGGAAAGGATGCAGCTCCCCAGTTCATTGGGTAGAGGAGGCCGGTTATACGAGGTAGCAACCAGTCCCGCGCTTAGGAGTGGATGAAGTTTGGTCGGGTTGAGGTAGTGTAGAGTATGATGACTTACCTAGAGGGCCGACCAGGTTAAGTCCCACCTACGGGCCGCACAACCCTGTCATGAGGGGTAAAATCATGACATACAAAATCCCGGAGAAAGAACACACTTATATATATATATATATATATATGCATATACAGATTTATAGTTTTCATTGTTTATAGTATGTTATAGCAGTATGAATGATAGAAAGCTCAGGTGATATAGATGTTTTAAGCTTTTATACATGTGTTTTATAGATTTGCCAAATCATGCAATTTTAAATATTATTATTATAATTTTATGACTCGGCCGCCACACACTAGCAATAACATATTTTCATTTACTGAGCCTCGACTCACCCTATTACTTTACCATTTTTCAGGTGAGCCAGCTAAGCGAGCAGATCAGGCTCGTGGATAGAGATCACTTGGTCACCCTATTTATCGGATAAGTTTCATGTAGGGTTTTGTATTTTGAGTAGTTGACACTGGAAAGAGAAATGTATTATGTAGCTATGGTTGAAAATACTGAATTCTGGTATTGTATATATATATATATATATATATATATATATATTGGTGGTTATGTGATTTATGTTTTCTGCTACATAGGAGTGCCCATTACATATAGGTACTAGAGTAATTTATTAAAAAAAATGTGAAAATTTTGAGGATGTTACATTTTTGGTATCAGAGCCTAGGTTGCTAGGTTTTGTAGACTCTAGAGTGTAGCGGAAAGCAATACCAAAATATGGGAAAAAGATTTAAGTTTTTGTTTTGTGATCCGAATAAGGGATTTTGTGATTTTTTCTGTGTTTTTCCTCGGGTGACGATTCTAGGAAAACCATAGTAAACTATCGACGAGTCATGTGTTTGGGTTACAGGAGTAGATTTTAGGGTTAGGAGCAAGAGGGATAGTTAATAAAGGATTTAGAGTTTCAGTTAAATAAGTTGGGTTTGTTGGAAAATAAAATTTTGAGACAATTTTCTATGTGTCTACAGGATGGACTCAGGAGGCAATAGCGCTCATGCCAGTGTGGATGATGGAGCTAGTCCTTCTTGCACAGCAGGAGGGGATTCAGATGCTGTGCTAGGTAGTGTGGTTTAACAAGTTATGGCTGAGATAGTGCGGAGCTTTAGAAAGCAGGGAGGTTCAAACTCAGCTCAGGGATGTACCATTAATAAATTTATGAAGATGAATCCGCTAACTTTTTTTGGAGCGACCGATCCTGCAGTTGCGGAAAACTGGGTGCAGGAGTTAGAGAAAATTCTAATAGTGCTTCACTGTACCGATGAGCAGAGAGTTATGTACGCTACGTATAGACTAGCAGGGAAGGCTGAGAGATGGTGGACGATCATTAGACTATTGGAGGAGTAGAGGACGACTCCAGTGTCGATGACTTGGGCCCGTTTCAGGGATATATTCTTTGATAGGTATTATTATACTTCAGTTAGAGAGGCCCGAATTCAGTAGTTCCTGAACCTGTCCCAGAGGTCAATGACAGTCCAGTAATACGCGGCAAAATTTATCGAGCTCTCTCGTTTCTGCTCATATATTGTCCCCGATGAAGTAAAGAAGGCCAAACTATTTGAGAGGAATTTGAGGCGAGATATCTACAGGCAGGTGGTAGTACTGAAGATCTAGGATTTTACAGAGTTCGTTGATAGGGCCATTATAGCATAGGAAAGTTTACCGAAAGAGATTGAGACACAGAGTCAGAAGAAGAGGACCGCACCCTCGAGCTTTCAAGCGGTCCCAGCAGAGGCCCTTGGAGGGGAGGTAGATCCTTCGGAGGTCGGAGGCAGATGGTAGAGCAGAGTGGATCTCAAGGTAGTCAGTCTCCTGCCATTTGTACCAGATGTGGACGGAGACACCCAGGTGAATGTCGATTTGGGGAGAATATTTGCTACCGCTACGGGAGACCCAGTCATATGGCTCGATCCTGTCAGATGACACTAGGTTATGTACCGGCTCCTAAGCCATTTCGGGAAGGATACTAGGCGCCCTGCGGAGGTCAGCAGAGAAACACTGCGCAGGTGAGGGTCTATGTATTGACATCGAGAGATACTGAAATGGCTGGAGATGTGGTCACAGGTACCTTTACTACTTTACCATATACAATTGTTATTTTGTTTGATACAGGTGTCACCCATTCCTTTATATCGGCGAGGCATGTCAGAATAATTAGGGTAGAGACTCAACTACTACATGTAGAACTATTTGTGGGTACGCTGATGGGATCTGTGGTTAGATGCATGAGGTTACTTCGGAATTTTCCAGTAAGTATTCAGGAGAGAGTGTTGTTAGCCGATCTTAGTCCTAGTTATATAGGGGTTTGATGTGATACTGGGCATGGATTGGTTAGAAACTTATCACGCAAGTATTGATTGTCATCTGAAAGAAGTAATTTTTAGACCCCCGGGCAAGTCAAAATTTAGATTCGTGGGTTCAGGTGTACGTGCCTCATCACAGCTAGTGTTGGCTATTCAAATGAGGAGATTGTTACTGGTGGTTGCCAAGGGTATGTCACATACATAAAAGGATTTCCAAAAGAAGAATTGGGACAAGCTGACATACCAGTAGTGAGGGAATTCCCAGATGTATTTCCAGAAGAATTGTCTGGTTTGCCACCAGATCATGAGATTGAGTTCACTATAGACTTGCTGTCGGGATTTGCACCAATATTGAAAGCACCATACCGTATGGCCCTAGTAGAGTTAAAAGAATTGAAAGAACAGTTATAGGAATTACTGGATAAAGGTTTTATCAGGCCTAGTGTGTCGCCTTGGGGTGCACTAGTTCTGTTCATGAAAAGAAAGATGGAACCATGAGGTTGTGCATCGATTATAGGGAGATAAATAAATTGACAGTCAAGAATAAATATCCTCTCCCTAAGATCGATGATTTATTTGATCAGCTCCAGGGGACCCGGGTTTATGCTAAGATTGATCTGTAGTCTGGTTACCACCAAGTGAAAGTTAAAGTAGAGGACATTTCGAAGACAGCATTTAGTACAAGGTATGGGCATTACGAGTTTTTAGTGATGCCATTTGGGTTGACTAATGCACCAACAGTTTTCATGGATTTGATGAATCAAGTGTTCCACCAGTATTTGGACTAGTTCGTGGTTGTGTTTATTGATGATATACTGATCTACTCGAAGAGTTTTGAGGACCATGAGCATCATTTAAGACTTGTGTTGCAGGTATTAAGGGAAAGGAAATTATATGCAAAATTCAAGAAATGTGAATTCTAGTTAAGGCAGATCACTTTTCTTTGCCACGTGATCTCAGAAGCAGGTGTATCAGTTGATCCAAGCAAATTAGAGGCAGTGGTGAATTGGGAGAGGTTAGGAAATGTTCAGGAAGTCAGAAGTTTTCTGGGGTTAGCAGGTTATTACCGACGCTTTGTGGATGGTTTCTCTAGGCTATCAGGTCCATTAGCATGACTTACCAGGAAAAATGTAAAATTTGAATGGACTGATGACTGTGAGCAGAGTTTTCAAGAGTTAAAGCAGAGATTAGTTTCTGCTTTAGTACTGGCTATTCCATCAGGGGAGGATGGTTTTGTAATGCCTCTTTGAAGGGTCTTGGATGCATGTTAATGTAGCACGGTAGGGTTGTTGCATATGCGTCTAGGCAGCTTGAAGAATATGAGAAGAATTATCCTATCCATGATTTAGAGTTTGCTGCAGTGGTGTATGCTCTCAAGATTTAGAGGCCTGATTTCCTGCTCAAAGCATCTGCGACTACATTTGCTTTTCCTATGTGGTAACTAATCATGCAGTCATAATCTTTAACAAGTTCTAGCCACCTTCTTTGCCTCATATTCAACTCTTTCTGAGTAAAGAAATATTTAAAACTCTTATGATTCGTGAAAATCTTGCACTTTCCACCATATCCATATTAGCAGCTATGGAGATTCAACACTTAATTCAGATGGATTTGGAGAGGCTCCATATAGAATTGGTGGAGGAGAGTCCTCAGGCAGTTATTGCCAATCTAGTGGTTTAGCCTACACTTTACAAGAGGATTAAAGAAGCTTAGGGTGATGATGTAGAGTTAGCAGTGGTGATGACTAAAGTACGTGATGGTTAGGGTGAGAAGTTCAGCATATCAAATGATAAAGCTTTGCAATTCCATACTAGGCTATGTGTTCCTACAGATACTGAGATCAGGAGAACTATACTAGAGGAGGCTCACAGATTCTTATACACAGTCTATCCCGGCAGCACTAAAATGTACAGGGACCTACGAGAGTATTTCTTGTGGGGTGGAATGAAGAAGGAGATAGCCGAATTTGTTCAACAATGCTTGACGTGTCAATAGGTTAAAGCTGAGCACTTGAGATCGATAGGACAGTTGCAGCCATTGTTTATTCTAGAGTGGAAATGGGACCACATTTCAATGAACTTCGTTACGGGGTTACCACCAGTACGACAGGGATTAAATGCGATTTGGGTGGTTGTTGATCGTTTAATGAAAATCGTACAATTCATCCCTATTAAAATAGGTTATTCCATGGATGGATTGGTAGAGATATATGTTCAGGAGATAGTTCTTGTTCATGGAATACTAGTATCCATAGTCTCGAACCAAGATCCTCGGTTTACTTCACGATTCTGGAAAAGTTTTTAGGAGGCTATGGGTACACAGTTAGCTTTTTGCACTGCTTTTCATCCCCAAATAGATGGTCAGACTGAGAGGACGATTTAGACACTAGAGGATATGCTTCGTTCTTGTATGCTTGATTTTGGAGGCAGTTGGATTCAGTTTATGCCATTAGTTGAATTTGCTTATAATAATAGCTACTGGGCTAGTATTGGTATGGCTCCATACGAGGCATTGTATGATAGGAGATGTCGTTCTCCTCTCTTCTGGGATGAAGTAGGTGAAAGGCGAGTTTTGGGTCCCAAGATAATACAACAGGCATTTGACAAAGTCTGATTAATTAGAGAAAGAATCAGTATAACACAGAGTTGGTAGAAAAGCTATGCAGACACTCACCGTATGAAGTTTGATGTGGGAGATACAGTATTTTTGAAGATAGCTCCTCTGTAAGGAGTTATGAGGTTTGGAAAGAAAGGCAAGTTGAGCCCTAGTTATATTGGTCCTTTTGAGATACTTGAGAGAATAGGATCAGTTGCCTATAGGCTACCTTTGCTGCCAGCTTTGGCTCGAATTCATGACGTGTTTCATGTTGCCATGTTAAGGAAATACGTCCCAGACCCATCCCACATCATTAGCTATATAGAGAGAGAACTTAAAGATTCATTAGCATATGAAGAAGTACTAGTATAGATTTTGGACAGAAAGGTTCAGACTTTACGCACTAAAGAAATACAGTTAGTTAAAGTTTTATGGAGGAATCATGCCGTAGAGGAAGCTTCTTGGGACCTCAAGGAGCAAATCAGACAAAAATATCCCCATTTGTTTGATGAATTATAGTATTGATGTATATGCTAGGATGGTAATTTTACTTTGTAGAGTCCAGTGTAACTATAATATAGAGTATAGGATAGGTAGTATTTTGGTTTTGGGAGAATTTTCTTTTATAGTTGAAATCTCTCAAAACTACCCATGTAACCACGGTATTCCTCCGCCCTAAGTGAGGGCAGGTAATAAAATAAGTAGACCATTTTTCTTTACTGGATGATGGAGTGTATAGATGGAGATATGAACAATAAATTTCGAGGATGAAATTTTATAAGGGGGTGAGAATGTAACAACCCAAAGAATAATGGTATTTAAATAAAAAAGAGGGAGAGAAATAGAAACAGTAACAGAAGGAGGCAGTTGAGACATGGTACTTTGGAAAATAACCCCAATAAATTTATCAGGGCCTCGTCGACGAATACAGGGGATTCATCGATGAGGGTACAACAGGACCTCGTCGACGAGGGTGAGCTTCGTCGTTGAGAAAATACCGAAAGGGGTTTTAGGCCTTTTGAAATTCGTTGAAACGGAAGTAAGGTTTGTCGACGAAATTACTTAAGGACTCATCGAAGAGATGACGTGGCTTATCGACGAAGGCCGCAGTATAAATAGTGTTTAACTCAGATTTTTATGCAGAATTTCAACCGAAACCCTCTTTCTCTCTCTCCTCTACGGCTCCTTCTCATTCTTTATTCAATTTCGGCCCCATCAGTCACCGGATCGATGATCTGAGGCCGCCACGATGCTCCTAGCGAAGTTCTCTGCAAGTCTGTCGAAGCGGATCGTTGGTGAAATGAAGTTGGAATTCATCCCAAATTTAGGGTAAGGTTTTTTATTCGGTTTTTTACTTTCTAACAGTTGTAGAAAATGATGTAGGCCAAGAAATATTGATATTTTGTTCTAAAAAATGTGGTTTTCAGGGTGTTGAGTGGAGAACCCTAGGGGTGTAGGACCCGTTACGGAAAGGGGATTTTAGTAGAAACCAAGTAAGGGAAATATGTTATGTTGGGATTTTAAGAATATTAACAGAGTTTCCATAGATACATATATACCAGTTATTATGCAGTTTTTACAAAACGAATGTTTTAATGTTGTGTGGCCTCAGTAGATATTTACCTGATATAAAATTTATACAATACTTCAGAATGATATGTTATATAGCATATATATATAGTTATTTACAAATGATTAACAGACAAATTTATATAGGTTTTATTTAGTTTAGTATATCATAGTTTTCCTACAGAATGCTATGTTTTCCTAAATACCATAACACATAGTTTATTAAGACAGATTATACAGTTATAGCATCGAGATGCTACAGTTATTTAGATTTTTTAGTATTTACAGTACAAAATTATAGCGTTATGGTTATTTTGGAAACATAATGAAAACAACAGAGGTGTATGTATATATAGATGTACTTATATAGTATCAGATCCCTGTGAAAATATTACAGACAAATACAGTTTACAGAGCACGATACCGTTGCAATATACAGATAGAGTGCAACCACATATCTTAGATAGTGTGTGGGTACCATCTAATCGTGCTCGGAGAGGATGCAGCTCCCTGATACACTGGTTAGAAGGGGTCGGTTAGACAAGGTAGCAGCCAATCCCGCACTTAGGGGTGGATCAGGCTCGCTGATAGAGATCACTTGGTCACCATAGTTATAGGGTAAGTTTCGTGTAGGGTTTTGTATTTTGAGTAGTTGACACTAGAAGAGAAATGTATTATGTAGCTATGGTTGAAAATACTGAATTCTGGTATTGTATATACATGTATTGGTGGTTATGTAATTTATGTTTTCCACTACATAGGAGTGCCCACTACATGCTGGTGAAAATTTTGAGTATGTTATACTACGAATCCAATCCTATTTTGATAATGACAAATCACTTAGTATTTGATCTATGCATTGAGATTGTGAATAGGAACTATATTTAGCATTCACGGAAGGACAATAGTCATGGAAGCCATAAAGAACAAAGCATACATATCTTGGCAAGATCCATGGAACTCAAAAAGTACAAGAATGAAGATACAAGCAATAAGTTCAAGAGTGTCATGGGAATGGGTACTTAGAACTTATGTATTCACATTTTCATATGATTTAATTTGACTCAACATATACCCTAGAAAGACTTTAGGACTCATGCATCTCATGAATATAATTAGGGGACATTCATGGACTTAGAAATATTTTTAATATCCTAAAAAATATTTTTATAAAAGAGTCGAGAAAGAGAGGAAATCAATTTTTCAAAGTATAAAGAAAAAAAATTAGGAAAGCGGTACTTCAGACAACGGAACTCAACGGCCAGATGCCTGAAGTTGCCACTTCAGAAGACCAAAGTTAACCTCAGTAGTCTAAAAAATTTCTTCAGAAGACCAAAGATTAAGTTCAGTGACTTGAAGAATTTATGGTCAAACACAGATCCGGCAGAAGCACCTCAGAAGACTGAACTCAGATTTATTTTTTTTGAAACTTTAACGAACTTCGCTCGTCTGGGCCTTTGACCTTAGTCGTCTAAACTTATGGGAAAACTTAAAAATCTAATTTTTAATAACAGAACTCATAAGATATTTTTTGATCCAACGGTTGAGTTCTATTCTAAGGGTAAGATACCTATATATTGAACATCTAAACCCTAGTGTGTTAGCCAAGATAAACGTGAAGGGAAGAGAACATCTTTTTGTAAGAGAATTGAGATCTTTGAACACATCGATATACGATTGCCAACACTCTTGCATATACTCATCAAGTTAGGGCAAATCAACTTAGAAAATCAAAGGGCATTCATTTACACATTTTGATTTCAACTTGGTATTGAGGTTTGGTTAATCCATTTAGTGTTTTCAAGAGTTTCTCATATCATCATTTGCTATAGAACATCATTAGAGAAGATTGATATTGAGTTTTCATATCCATATAAAGATTGTTTTTAACTAGTTCATTACTTGAGAAAGTTTTTCTTTTGCCATTGATATATATTTTTCAAAGGACTTCTTTCAAAATCTATTGTTGAAATAGGCTGAGTGATAGATAGTGAGTATACTTTCATATAGATTATTTAGATAATCTCTCTACTTGATAAAAGATTTCATCATTGGTTAAATAGATTTGAATCAAGTGTGTGTTTAGTTAAAGGATCTATATTTTAGATATATTAAAACACTTGTTTAAATATCCTTTGTGTTCATAAATATACATTTTATTGAGGGATATTTTCTAGAAAACAATATATTCAATTTGTGGTCTTTGGAAATCATATTTTATATATATATACATATATATATATATATATATATATATATGTATTGGCTTATTACAAATATCTTTATGTGATTGAATATTTGAAAGAAAGTTTTTGATTTTGATTGATCCAATACTCAAGACAAAAATTTTGAATAAGTTAACATTAGATATATTTGTACATTTTTACAAAGTGAACTAGAACCTTAATATTCTCCAAAGCATTTATTTATAAAATCATTTTTGGGAGATATTGATTTAAAAGGTAAATTTGTATAGCATATCAATCATATAACGATCTTATCATTACATACATACTGAGCTTCAAGTTTCATCATATGATTATGTATTAGGAATTTGAATTGTACTCACTAACTTTGTTGGAAGCAATTTTTGAGTATTTTACAGATTTCATTGCATTCACGGTTTGGGTTGTGAACCGGATTTGAGGAAAGAGTTGTATCTCTTGTAAGTAGCATAGTAGGAGGAAATTGTACCTCTTGTAAGCAGCAGATTATAAGGGAAGTTTCGTCCCAATTTAAGGAGCAGGGATTATAGTGGAATCCTTGAGTGGGTTGCTCAAGGTGAGGTCATAGGCCAAGTTGGCTGAACCTCGTAAAATCGCCTTTGCCTTCTCACTTCCCTTATATTTTTAATTTCCGCAACACACTTCATTACTTACATTGCATGTATGTTTGTTGAATAATTTCACACGAACTTGAAATGTAATTGGTTACATTTAGACATAGGGACTAAGTGGTGAATAAGTTTCAAATTTTTTTTAAAATACCCAATTGACCACCCCCCCCTATTGGGAATAAACCTAAATCAACGTTTGGTATCAGAGCGGGTTTACATAGACTTAATAGTTCATTTGTAAAAAGACCACATGACACACATTGGTGTAACTCCATTTAGTGAGGGACACTCATCCACTAGACCACCAATTTTCTGTGGCGTAAATTACACCTATTGGAAACGTAGGATGAGCATATACCTACTAAATGTAGATTGAGAGGTATGGAAAATAGTGACTAAGGGTAATTATGTTCCCATGAAAATAATTGATAAGGTAAATGTACCTAAAACTGAAGATGAATATATTAAAGAGGACTGGAAATCCGTGCAAATAAATGCTATTGCGATGAAGTTGTTTTTTTGTGCATTAGATGTAAATGAATTTAATAGGGTAATGGCATGTAACTCGATTTAAAAAATTTGGGAAAAATTTGAAGTTACATATGAAGGCACTAAGGAAGTAAAAGACAGTAGGATAGACATGCTCACCAATGATTATGAAGCATTTAAAATGACTGCTAATGAATCTGTTCAATCCATGTACACTAGATTCACACACATCACAAATTTATTAAATGCTCTTAGAAAAACTTACCCTACTTATGAGTTGATCAGGAAAATACTCAGGGGACTACCTCTAGTTTGGGAAGCGAAAGCTACGACAATAATAGAAGGGAGAAATCTCAAGGAGATGTCGGTTGACGAACTCATTGGATCACTCATCACCTATGAGCTGGCAATGAATAAGAGAAAGAATGAGCAAAGCAAAGCAAAGAAAGCCACAACGCTTAAGGCAACATCTCACAACTCCAATAAGGGAAATGACTCAGAATCTGATGAGGACATGGCCTTGCTAACGAAGAAGTTCGGAAAGTTCTTGAAAAAGAATAAAAAGTTCAATAGAAAATTTTGGAACTCAAAATCAAAAATATGAGAGTCGAGCATGAAGAAAAATAAGGAAGATCCTTCAACATGCTACAACTGCCGAGAAGTTGGACACATCAAGCCCGAGTGTCCCAAACTAGTGAAAGCCTCAAAGAAAAAGAAGAAGGCGCTGAAAGTCGGTTGGGATACACACAACATTAGTTGTTCGAAATCTGAATCTAGCGACGGCGAGATTGCCAATCTATGTCTAATGGCACATGATGACCTTGAAGTACAATCATCATTTTCATCATCTTCATATTATTCTAGTGATTATGAAAATGAAAATGACATGATTTCATATGATGAACTGAAATAAGAATACCTATACTCTATTAAAATTCTTGAGAAGAAAACAAAGAAAATTTCTGAGTTGAAAAGTAAAGTCAAAGAACTTTCAAGTTTAGTTGAACGCCAAAGTAAATCTCATGCATATTTCATAAAAGACAAAGATTTGAAAATTGAGGAGTTAGAAAAGGATTTGAAAGATAAATCTGAAATTATTTGTAAATTTACTGGAGGACAAAATAACTTTGAAAAACTTATAGGAGCTTAAAGAAATTCCCTAGAAAAGGAAGGGCTTGGTTTTAATGGAAAGGAAAATCTAAAGAAAAGACATCTTTACATGGGATATTTTATAAGATAGTCAAAATCATATGTTCCAACTAAGGATTATGATAGAAATACTACATGCTTTAAATGTAAAAGGTTGGGTCACACAAAATTCGACTATCCTTTTAAAAATAAAGATGTCAAAATTAAGAAAGTATGGAAGGTAAAAGAAGAATCTAGCACTAACCTCTTTGGGCCCAAGAAAATCTAGGTACGAAAACTAGTTGTTTGAATGTGTCTTGCAGATATGCTTAAGATCAGGATCCTCGAAAGATAGATGGTATATGGATAGTGGATGCTCATGTCACATGATCGGGGATAAAGCAAAGTTCACATCCATCACACCCAAGGATGAAGGATTTGTCACTTTTGGAGATAATGCTAAGGGAAGGATCACAAGTGTAGGTCAAGTTGGTAATGATTCGTTATTAATTATCGATGATGTTTTACTGGTAGATGGTTTAAAACACAACTTATTGAGTATAAGCCAACTATGTGATAAAGGTTACAAAGTGTCTTTTGAACATGACAAGTGCATAGTTGAACACAAAATTGATAATAAGATATTGTTCACTGCTAAGCGTCATGAAATTGTATATACCACAAGCTTTGATAACTGAACCTCACAGAGTATGACATGCTTCTTTTCTATGAATGAACTAAGCTGGACTTGGCATAGGAGACTAGGACACGCAAACATGGATTTAATCTCAAAACTTATTAAGAAAGAATTAGTTAAGGGACTGCCTAAGATTAAATTCGTGAAAGATAAAATATGTGATGCTTTTCAACTAGGAAAACAAGAACAAGTTTTAAGAAGAAGAAAAAAATCTCCACTACTAGGCCACTCCAAATGCTACACTTAGACTTATTTGGACCAAACTCAATTCAAAGTTCAGGAGGAAAATCATACGCATTTGTCATAGTTGATGATTTTTCAAGATATACATGGGTACTATTCTTAGGTTACAATGATGAATGTGAACAATTCATAAACCTGTGCAAGAATATCCAAAATGAAAGGGATATACTATCACCAAAATTCAAAGTGATAGGGGTAGAGAATTTAAAAATCAAGGCACAGAGAACTAATGCAATTCAATAGGCCATAACTTTTCAGCCCCTAGAACACCATAATAGAATGGTGTACTTGAAAGGAAGAATATGTCTATTCAAGAAATGGGCGGAACGATGCTTAACAAACATAAATTACCTAAGTACTTCTGGGCTGAGGCAGTGAATACCTCCTGGTATGTTCTAAATATAGTTTTGATTAGACCATCACTTAATAAGACTTCATATGAGTTATGGAATGGCCATAGACCAAACATATCATACTTTCATGTCTTTACCTGTAAATGTTTTGTGCTTAGAGACAATGAGCATCTAGGAAAGATTGATGTGAAATATGATGAAGGTATCTTCCTAGGGTATGTCTTAGATAGTGAAACCTATAAAGTATATAACAAACAAACATTGACGATTATAGAATCTATTCATGTTGTGTTCGATGAGTCAAGTGCCTTCTCCAAAAGAGCCGATGAAGAGGAAGTTGAGATAAACAAGGAACTTGAGAAACTATCCATTGAAAATGATTCAAAAAAGAAAAATGAAATTAAGGAACCATCCACTGAAACTAATCAAATTGTAAATGAGGTTAATGAACCACCTATAGATTGGAAGTACATAAAAAATTATCCCATTGACCAAATAGTAGGTGAACCATTACGTGGAGTAGCCATTCGATCCCCTCTTAGGAATATGATTAGTCATTTTACATTTCTATCTCAAGAAGAACCTAAGAATGTGAGTGAAGCTATAGAGGATGAATCATGGGTGTTGTCCATGCAAAAAGAGTTAAACCAATTTGAGAGGAACAAAGTATGGACATTAGTTCCTAGACTTGAAGATAAGTCAATCATTGGAACAAAATGGATATATAAGAATAAAAAGGATGAACATGGGATAGTTGTGAGGAAATAAGGCTAGACGAGTAGCTTAGGGATATAACTAGGAAGAAGGTATAGATTTTGAAGAAACCTTTGCACCTGTAGCTAGAATTGAAGCCATTCAATTGCTTTTAGCATATGCAGCTTTTAAGGATTTCAAGTTATATCAAATGGATGTCAAAAGTGCATTCTTAAATGGCTACATAAGTGAAGAAGTGTATATAGAACAACCCCTAGGTTTTGAAAACCATAAGAATCTAGATCACCTGTATAGACTGAAGAAAGCCTTGTACAGTTTAAAGCAATCTCCTAGAGCTTGATATGAAGGATAAGCGGTTTTCTATTAGAAAATAGATTTATAAGAGGAAAGATAGGTACAACTCTGTTCATAAAGACTAAAAAAGATGACATTCTCCTAGTTCAAGTATATGTAGGGGACATCATATTTGGCGCTATGAATAAAGAATTGTGTAATGAATTTGCTAATACCATGTAAAATGAATTTGAGATGAGCATGATGGGTGAACTAAATTTCTTCCTAGGACTTCAAATCAAACAAGAAAAACATGGAATATTCATAAATCAATCAAAGTACATTAGAGATCTACTCAAAAAGTTTAATATGGAAGATGGAAAAATATTAGGTACACCTATGAGCGCTTCATTAAAATTAAATAAAGATGAACAAGGTATTCCAGTAGATGTCAAGCTTTATCATGGAATGGTTGGTAGCTTATTATATCTGACTACCAATAGACCTAATATAATGTTTAGCATATGTTTGTGCGCAAGATTTCAAGTGGTACCAAAAGAGTCACATTTGTTTGCTGTCAAACGAATACTTAGATACTTGATAGGAACTGTTGAACTTGGGTTATGGTATCCGAAGTATACATCTTTTGAGATTATCAGCTCTTTAGATGCTGATTTTGCAGGTAGCAAAGTGGATAGGAAGAGCACAAGTGGTACTTGTCATTTCTTAGGACATTCATTAGTCTCTTGGTTTTTCAAGAAACAAAATTCAGTCGCTCTTTCCACAGCTGAGGCTGAATACATAACAACAGGTATTTGTTGTGCTCAAACGCTATACATGAAGCAACAACTGAAGGATTTTGGATTAAGTTATGAAACAATTCCTATAAGCTGCGACAATACGAGTGCAACAAACATCTCAAAGAATCCTATATTACATTCATGAACTAAGCATATAGAGATGTGATGCCATTTTCTTTGTGATCATGTACAAAAAGGGGACGCGACACTTGAGTTTCTATGCATGAATGAACAATGGGTAGATATATTCATGAAACCATATGTGGAGGATAGGTTTATCCAAATTAGGGGTGACTTAGGCCTGATGCATAGTTGAGAGGTTGGCTAGAATTACATTAGATAACATAATTTAAGGGGAGCAATGTCACTTAACACTCACAATTTGTTAAATGTATCATGGTTAGCTAATTGATTCAACATTTAGCATCACAGTTTTAAGATGTAAATATTTGGTATCACATTAATTAACATTTAGTATTCTCACATAATCTTTGAAATTTGGCACACTGTGTATGTTCACAAAGCAATTTACATTCCACGACATAGATTTATGCATTAGCAAGGGGGATGGTTGATGTCAAAAGGAGGAGAACTTTTTTTTTAATCTGATAGTTGAACAAGTTTAAAACTTTAAGGTTTCAAAGGGGAGAAGAACATAAGGTTATGTCCACTCATGCACTATACACCTTTTTGTTGATGTCAAAAGGGGGAGAAGAATAAGCAAAAATTGTTATTGATGTTATGCAAAGGGGGAGAAGATAAAAATTGTTGAAAACTTGGGAGTAAAAATTGTTGGCAAAACTGAATGTGTAAAGGGGAGAAAATTTAGGCTATAGGAGAAGAATCAGAGTAAACAACTTGTGTATGAACATGAGAATATTTCATTTAGATTCAGGCTAAACAACTTGTGTATGAACATGAGTATATTTTCATTTATTGAATATTTGATGCATTATTTGAAGGGGAGCCTTGTTTGGCATAACCCGTTATATATATATTTTTTTTTTCTTATGTATTTTTTATCATAAAAGGGGGAGATTGTTGACTCTACGAGTCCAATCCTATTTTGATAATGACAAATCACTTGGTATTTGATATGTGCATTGATATTTTGAATAAGAACTATATTTAGAATGCGCAGAAGGATAATAAGTCATGGAGGCTATAAAGAATAAAGCATACATATCTTGGCAAGATCCATGAACCTCAAAGAGTACAAGAATGAAGATACAAGGGACAAGTTCAAGAGCGTCATGGGAGTTGACATTTTCATATGATTTAATTTGAGACTCAACATATACCCTAGAATGACTTTAGGACTCATGCATCTCATGAACATCATTAGTGGATATTCATGGAGTTAGAAATATTTTTAAAACCCTAGAAAATATTTTTATAAAAGAGGCAAGAAAGAGAGGAAAACTATTTTTCAAAGTATAAAGAAAAAATTCTGGAAAGAGGTACTTCAGATGACCGAACTCAATGGCCAGTCACTTGAAGTTGCCACTTTAGAAGACCAAAGTTAACCTCAGTCATCTGAAGAATTTCTTTAGATGACTGAAGATTAAGTTTAGTCTCCTGAAGAATTTATGGTGAAACACAGAACCTAGCAGAAGCAACTTAGAAGACTGAACTCAGATTTCAGTCATCTGAACCTAACACTTTAGTCATCTGAACCCAAACTTTATTCGTCTGACCATGTGTCAAAGTTATTTTTTTTTTTTTTGAAGATTTAAGAACTTTATTCGTCTGGGCCTTTGACCTCAATCATTTGAACTTATGGGAAAACTTAAAAATCTAATTTTTAATAAGAGAACTCGCGAGATATTTTTTGATCCAACAATTGATATCTATTCTAAGGGTAAGACACCTATATATTGAACATCTAAACCCTAGTGTGTTTTCCAAGATAAATGAGAAGAGAAGAGAACATATTTTTGAAAGAGAATTGAGAACTTTGAACACATCGATATACGATTGCCTGCACTCTTACACATACTCATCAAGCTTGCGCAAATCAACTCAAAAAATCAAAGGGGATTCATTTACACATCTTGATTTCAAATTGGTATTGAGGTTTGCTTAATCCATTTAGTGTTTTCAAGAGTTTCTCATATCATCATCTACTATAGAACATCATTAGAGAAGATTGATATTGAGTTTTCATATCCATATAGAGATTGTTTTTAACTAGTTCATTACTTGAGAAAGTTTTTCTTTCGCCATTGATATATATTTTTCAAAGGACTTCTCATTTCAAAATCTATTGTTGAAATAGGTTGAGTGATAGATAGTGAGTATACTTTCTTATAGATTATTTAGATGATCTCACTACTTAATAAAGGATTTCATTATTGGTTAAATAGATTTGAATCAAGTGTTTGTTTAGTTAAAAGATCTATATTTTAGATATATTAAAACACTTGATTAAACATCCTTGGTGTTCATAAATATACATTTTATCAAAGGATATTTTCTGGAAAACAATATATTCAATTTGTGGTTTTAGGAAATCATACTAAATATATATGTGTGTGTGTGTGTGTGTGTGTGTGTGTGTGTGTGTGTGTGTGTACTGGCTTATTACAAAGATCTTTGTGTGATTGAATATTTGAAAGAAAGTTGTTGATTTTGATTGATCCAATACTCAAGACAAAGTTTTTGAATAAGTTCACATTAGATATATTTGTGCATTTTTACAAAGTGAACTAGAACCTTAATCTTCGCCAAAGCATTTATTTATAAGATCATTTTTGGGAGATATTGATTTAAAAGGTAAATTTGTGAAGCATATCATTCATATAATGATCTTATCATTACATACATACTGAGCTTCAAGTTTCATCATATGATTATGTATTAGGAATTTGAATTGTACTCACTAGCTTTGTTGGAAGCAATTTTTGAGTGTTTTACAGATTTAATTGTATTCACGGTTCAGGGTTGTGAACCGAGTTTGAAGAGAGAGTTGTATCTCTTGTAAGCAGTGGAATAGGAGGAAGTTATACCTCTTATAAGCAGTGGGCTTTAAGAGAAGCTCCGTCCCAATTTAAGGAGCAGTGATTATAATAGAATCCTTGAGTGGGTTGGCTAAAGCTTGTAAAATCGCGTTTGCCTTCCCTCTTCCCTTATCTTTTTAATTTCTACAATGCACTTCATTACTTACATTGCAAGTATGTTTGTTGAATAATTTCACATGAACTTGATAAGTAATTGGTCACATTTAGACATATAGACTAAGTGGTGAATAAGTTTCAAAGAATTTTTAAAATACCCAATTCACCCCCCACTTGGGATTACACCAAAATCAACACATTGAGTGTAGGAACCCAAGCTATAGTTCATAGAGGGTAACTTGCACCGGGTGTAGGAACCTAAGCTGTAGTTCACGGAGGGTGACTTCCATCGAGTGTAGGAACCTAAACTATAGTTCACAGAGGGTAACTTGCACTAGGTATGGGAACCCGAGCTATAGTGAATAGAGGGTGACTTGCACCGGGTTTGGGAACCCAAGGTATAGTTCATGGAGGGTGACTTGCATCGGGTGTGAGAATCCGAGCTATTGTTCACAAAGGGTGACTTGCACTAGTTGTGGGAACCCGAGCTATATTTCATAGAGGGTGACTTGCATTGGGTATGGGAACCCGAGCTATAGTTCACAGAAGGTAACTATCAAACTTTAGACATGATTGTTTGAATTTAAAAGGTCTAGGACCTCCAGTATTTTTGAAAAAGGCCTCCTACGACCTAAGGCTAGTGCTCCCGTTTCTTGGGTAGACAATTTGACTCAAACTTAGGCGTGTTACCCCAGTTTCAGAGTATATGAGTTGATTTGTACCAGGGTTAGTTACCCTAGTTTCAAAGTAAATGGATTGACTTAGACTTGGGCTGTTTGCCCTAGTATTTAAACATTGGCGAAACATGGATTATTTGGACAAGGATGAAAAAAGCAAGGCAAGTATAAATGAATGATGCTATGCATGTTGCTATACGTATGTATACATGTTGCTATATGTATACATGTTGGGATATGTATGCATTTCTTATGTAATGCTCGATGATGTGTTAACCCTCCAACGAGCCTGATATCAGTAAATCAAAATCCGATCACGGTCATATTTTCAATTTAGACTCTGATATGAGGGCACCTAAATATGGAATCTGCCCCCAGTTAAATGCATCCGTAACTACTTACTGCCATGTTCTTAAACTCCCCTTGAATAAACAAATCTCTGATTTCGGTTCTCCTAAAACTTGTCATGACATTTTCCCCAGTAAGATTATTTTGTGTTTGATTCTACTCATATCATTCCTTCCCAATGGGGATCTTCTTTTCAGGAAGCATACTAGTGATTCTAAAACCCTTTGACCATCTATCATATTTTAAAGTTTCGAAGAGTAAGCTGCTGTTCTTCTCCCTTTTTTTTTTTTTTGGCAAGGAATGATTATGCAATTATGACATCAATTTGCTAAGTCAAAAGATCACCTGCACAAAATAAATGTTTTACCATGTCATAATGCTGGTCCAAGGAAAATTTATACCAGTACTTGAAATTCATATGACATTGATGTTTATTTATCAAACTAAATGACTGATTTTTTTTTCTTTTACCAACTGCCCTAGTTTTATTGAGGTCCAATTCTCCTCTTTTATCTTATTCTACTATGAAACCAATGAAAATCTCTTGTTTGACTGTTGCTTTAGTTTAATCAAACTCAGTCCATGTTTTGATTTCAAGATGGTCTTTAAGAATCAAGACGAAACATAGGCTTAGGGATACCGATTTTCAGAAGCAAAGAGAAACTAAGGCTAAAAAATTTCATCCATAATGACATTTTCTGCCCCAGTTTACGTTGAGGAGCTTGCAAGATATTGACTGAACTTGTCATTTGAACAAGCTGCCAACGTACTTTTTCAGGATCAGGTCATTACGTAGTTCGGACTTAATAATGAGTCTGACAAATTTTTAGAAACAACAATGTATACCAATCTGGTCAAGACTTTTATTTGGACCATAATGCAGGTTGAGGGTATAGGTTAAAGTAGAAAAGTTTAAATAAGGCTTAAAATTATTGATCTTATCAAGGGTAAATTGGTCAAAGATCACATATGAATTATGTCTCTTATTTCTTTCTTTCTTTTTCCTTCTTTTTACTTTTTTTTTTTCTGCATCTTCTTCTTTTTCTACATCTTTTGCTTTTCTTTTCATGAAGGAATCTTAACTCCATTTTGATTCTGGACTCCATTTGGGACTAATCTTTTTAAAACTGTCCCAGTGTGGGGAGTGATCCTTTGACAGGTTAATTTAGAATTGAAATTTTTTAGGCTCAAAAGGGTTTGTAAGGGATTTTTTTTTTTTTTTTAGGTAGCAAAAAAATGACATGTCATCCTTTTGATAGCTCACTATTGCCTCATAAGATTTGTTAGATGCTTGAAATCCCAAACCCAGTTAGACTTTTGGAAAATGACTTCACAAGAAAATGGTTTAGGATTTAGGCTTAAAGAGTTTAACGAGTGATAAATCAATGTTTGGTTCTTTCATGGGAAAACTGATCGGCCAAAGATGGCCATCTATCATTTGATCAAAACATGAATAGTGAATTGATATGAAATTCTTGGCACATCATAGATATTTTACTGAATTCCTTCAAGATTCTTCCTATCATTTGAATTCATACGATGAGGAAAATTGTTTCATCTTCCCATACTTTCACCTCCCAGATTAGGTTTTTAACATCAATTTATGGCTCATAAATATTGTCATTGTCATTTTCCTTATCTTTGCACGAAAAATTAGCAAACAAATTTTTGGCATGCAACTAAACTCATGACACAAGTGATGTAAGGAAATGCATAATTCATTTTATTGATGAAAGAAAATTTTCAAGACAAAGGCAACAACATATTTACAAAAGGAAATAAAAATAAAGGAAACAAAAACATCATATGAAGAGGATTGGATAGTCAAAAGTTTTCCAGTTCAGTATTTTGGCCCTTATAGTTGACAGGTAAACCCATTACTTCAGGTTGTTTATGGGATCTCCCATATCCATAATTGATATGACCCTCTGCCTAATCTCAACTTCCAAATATTCTCCTAACATGCTAATTGCCCTCCCCATAATTAAGTAGAGGATCGCTCTATGGCTACTTATCATTGAAAGCCAACCAACCTACATCTCTTATGGCTCGCACCTTGTGCTTGAAATGCCAACATTTTTCAATTGAATGGCCTATTGCCTCAGCATGACTCTTTTAGTATTTGGGTTGTACCACGTTAGGTAAGGGGTTTGCATCAACACTCCTGGTGTAGGTGCAACTAAATGCCTTGCAACGAATTGTGAAAATAATTCTGCATAGGCCATTGGGATAGGCTGAATTTCCTTTCTTTTCTTTTTGATTGGAGGTGTTCCTGGCATCTGTAACCTATATCGCTCCGAAGTTCATGAAGGACCAGAGGGATTCATGTGTGATCATGCACCACCTTGTGCTACGTTACTTGTCCACTTTTTTGTCTTTTTTCTAACCTGTTTTGAAGAACTTTGTTCTAGCCTTGTATACTACACATCTCTTATTTTGACTGCTTCTTCAACCTGCTTTCCGGTGATTCCTAAATTAGCCAAATTCTGAGGAGTAGCTATAATAAGGTGGTCAACACATGGATCTTTAAAAAAAGTTATCAAACGGATATACTGCTTTTCCTTTTCCAGCCTAAGGATAACTTTGTGCTGTCATATTTTTTTTCTTAATAGAAGTATCTATTCGCCTTCTTCCCCATATTCAGTAAAGTTAATTTGTATGAAGCTATATGGTTGTTGTACTGAGTTATAAAAGCACGAGCTAAATCCCTTCATGTGCGAATCTTTATTCGACTATAGCACCATCTTAGGGCTTGCCCAGTCAAACTATTTGGAAATAATGCATAAGCATATTATCATCGCCATAATGTGCAACCATCTTCTCTAAATACATCCCCAAGTGAGCTAGTGGACATTTAGACCCACTAAACTTCTCAAAATTCAGGATTTTGAGCTTTGGGGGTAAGATCAAATTTAGCACCAAACAAGGATTAAAAGCCTCCGACGAACCAAATATATTTTCTTCCTTCATAGTTTGCAACTGTTCTTCCCATACTTTCTTCTTATGATTCATTTATGCACTAGGTGTTTGTTCTTTATTCATTTTTTTAGCTATTTCCCCTTTTTGAATATCAAGATTGATAACTAGCAGTTCCTGGACATTTTTCCTTAGTTGAAATCGTGGGTCCTAAGCCATTAGGATAAATGTGTGTAAGCTCGGGCCCAAATCAGCTAACAACTTCATCGGTCGTGGTGGAAACAAAGGCTTGCTTTCAACCGCATGTTCTAGAGATTGCGTAGTTTTGCTCAAAGAGGGGGCTATCTCCAATAACTTATCCATTTGATCCTTAATCTTTTGAGCATCTTGATAGATATTCTCATGATTTTGTTCAAGAGAACTTATGTGACCTTCTAGATGCTTCCATATGACTCTAACCCTTCATTAGGAATTTAAAAGGATGTAGAGAGACTATTTGCTCTGCCTACTTTTGGAATCTCGAATCTCGATTTCACCAACTTGGCACATTGGTTTTATAGAAAATTTGGGATGTGATTACTAGCTTATTGGAGATGAGTATGCCTGCATGGATATGTGTGCATGATTATGGATGAATGCCATGCAACCTAAACAACCACTTTGCCAGAATTCTTAAAAAAAAAACCTTTTCAACTAATGCAAGACTTTGAAATCAAACCAATCATTGATGGGCATTTTCAATTCAATTCTTTTCCTTGGTGATGGTCCATGTACTCTAGATCCTGCGAAGGATCTGATTATGATATGAGTTTGGGATTGACCCAAGCGAGTCGATCCATTGGATTTGTTTAATGTAGGCTTATGGATTTTAATGTGCACTTGGACCTCGAGTACTTTAAAATATGGGCTTCAAGCTATTTTATGATGGATTGAAGCCCAAGTTTAAAGAGAGTTGGGCTTGGATTGATTAAAAAACATTGGCCTGGATTTTTAGGTATAGGGCCAAAAAACCTTTTTGAAATATGGATTTGTGCCCCCCCCCCCCTTTTTTTCGAAACTTGGGCTTGGGCTTGGGCCCAAAAAGGATTGGGTCGATCCACTTTTAAATTGACTAGGCCAAGTGCTTTATTTTTTAAGAATGGGTCATGGTCTCACTATCAGGCTTTTCGAGAGCATTGGTTAAGTAGTATACATGTCTAAAATAAAAGCAAAATGCATGAAACAACACAAATTATTTGAAAAGCATATACACAAAGGATTGAATTAAATCACATGGAGAATGATGAGGATCATGTATCAACCCAAGGTAGATGCACCTATTTTGCAGGGTTTTTTCATGGCTTTATCCTAGTTGGGGAAAACTATAGACAATATGTGTAGGTAGGCTCTAACCCTATTGACAATAAGGTTCCCAATCTGACCCCCATCCTGGCCCAAAAGGGGTTTCAACGAAGTTCAAATTGAGCAGAGTGGTTCTTGAGTCCCCACAAGCCCTGCCACGTGGGGACAAATGGTATCAGACTCCTTTCTAATCTTAGCAAGTAAAACCCAGGTATATAGCACATAAGAGTGTGTGATTTCACAAGCTCATCCTAATCCCTCTACCCCACATTCATCCACATGCTTATTCAAACAAAATATTCACAATTGATCACATACTTATTCAAACAACATGTGGAAACAAAATATTTACAATTAACATACTTATATGAAAAAATGTGGAAACAAAATGTTCACAATTAACATGCTTATTCAAAATATGGAAACAAAATATTTACAATTAACATGTTTGTTCAAAAAAATATGGAAACAAAATACTAACATGCTTGTTCAAAGAAAATATGGAAAAAAAATATTCACAATTAATATGCTTATTCAAAAAATATGGAAATAAGATATTCACAATTATTATGCTAATTCAAAAGATATGGAAAAAAATATTTACAATTAACATGCTTATTCAAAAAATGTGGAAACAAAATATTCACAATTAACATGCTTATTCAAAATATGGAGACAAAATATTTACAATTAATATGCTTATTCAAAAGATATGGAAAAAAAAATATTTACAATTAATACGCTTATTCAAAAAATATGAAAAAAAAATATTTAAAATTAAAAAATAAGGATTAATTAAATGATTTATTAAATTTGAATTTGGGATAATTCCTAATTAAATACTTGCTCGACTCTCTAACTTCCCCATCGGAGTCACCAAGCTATCGTGACGTCTTAGGCGCGAGGGTGCCCTGGGGTGGCGAAATAAAAATGGTTTAATTATTTACGGGAAAAATAAGAATGGTTGGAGTTGCCACTAACTTTTTTAGTATCATTAGAATACTTGATTACTACCCAATTAAGGGTAGAATTGGTCTGTGTTACCAAAGCAGGGATTGAGAGTTCGATTACGCGAGGGGAAGGTATGAGCACCCCCCTACGCACCCGTTCTTACAAACGGTACCTAATTAATTAAAAATTATTTTAACAATTAAATTTAATAAGTCTTTAAAATTACTCTCTTTCATAAACTTATGAAATGCACATCCAAAGATATAAATCACAAAAAGATGTACATAATATATATTCCCTCAAAACTAGGTATGGGAAGCTTTGAAAAACTTATACCCTTTCTTTAAAATCACAAGGATAAAAATCATGAATATATTTTATGAAAATAGCTGCCAGATTTATTTAAAAAAAATTATAGAATTTTTCTAAATATTAAATAATACTTTCAAAACTTTCTAGGGTTTTTAAAAATAATAAACATAAATGGTAAAAAAAATATTAATAGGCTAGAGCATAGATGTAATACTAAAATACCACAATATTCATAATAATAAATACCTACTAAAATATTACAACTACCATAATAAGTAAAGAAAAACACCATAAATACTATATATGCTAAGATACCAAAAATACTATAACAAATAATACCATATGTAAACATAATAAAATACCATAATAATATAATATAATAACATAATACCAAAACACTAAAGTTACCAAAATAAATAATACCATGTATATTAAAATACTAAAAATATCATAATAATAAATATATAATGTGAAGACCCAAAAATTTTAATAATTAAATAATTGAGAAGAAGGATAAATTTAAAGGAGACTAAGCAGGGTTTGTCGGCAAATTTGTTCTCTTCGTCGACGAACCACCTTCTTTACTTCGTCGATGAAGCCACGTGTCTCGTCAAAGAGAAAATATCGAGTGAGGTTATAGCAGAGCCTAAAATTTGTCGACAAAGGTTAGGAGTTCATCTACGAAATTCCTTCTTGGACTCATCGACGAGGTGACGTGTCTCGTTGACAAAGCCACTTGTATAAATATGTAAAATTCAGATTTCAGCAAGATTTTCTTGCAAAATCCTTCTCTCTCTCTCTCTCTCTCTCTCTCTCTCTCTCTCTCTCTAAACCCATTCCTCTCTTCTTCTCTCTAAGCTTCTGACTTCACCCTTTTCTAGTTCGATGAGCAGAAGCCACCATGCAACTCTCGGGAAGATTCTCTTCAAATATGCTAAAGTAGTTCGTTGGTTAGGCCAACTTGGGCACCATCCCAAAATCTAGGTAAGTTGGTTATTTTAGGCTTTATAAGTTATTTGGTGTTTCTGGACTAAGTAAAATGCTTTAGATAGAATAATACTAAAATTTTGTTCGAGAAAATGAAATTTCAGGGTGTTGAGCTGGGGAACACATGGCTGTAGTTTTGGAATATTTTGTGGGCTTTTTAGTTAGCCAGGTAAGGGTATAAATAAAGTCAATATTGTTCATGAAATTATTATGAATTAAACAACATTTATTTTCTGAAAAATATGTATAATATAGAATAATGTTTAGGAATACTATTGTTGAAGAGGGAAATGATTTTAACACATTTTATACGGAAACATGATTTCAGGATAAATTATGATTTTATAATGCTATGAACATTTGTGGGGCATGAGTATAATATTTTCATGAAATTTATGTTATATTGAAATATTATGATTTTCCCAAAATAAGCATGTCATAACAGTTTTCAGGAAAACTATAAAAACAGTACAAGAACTATGATTATAAGAATATTTTGCTAAAAAGTGCAAAAATTTCATGTACAAGTATGACATGTTATGCCAGTGCCGGTATTAAGATTTTTACATTATGATACAACAACATAAAATGTCGTAATTATGCATGTTATGTCAAGTTTCAAGAAAATATTATCATGTTATGTTTTACCTTGATATATAAAACTGCTATCTTTAATATCATGAAATGTATTATATGTTATAAAAACCCCGAATAACTTAGTTTCGTTTCACGAAGCATGGTACCGTGCTATATGTTCGCGTTTCCGTTTATGTTAGTACTACCACACATCTTATGTAAAGTGTGGGAGATGGTAGTCGATATGGCTTCATGGAAGTGTCGTAGTTCCCGTGGTAGTCCGGCACAGGTGGAACGGGCGCATCGTACTTACACTATAACCGATATTGACTTAGCATGGTCGGCCAGTCATTACTAGGTCCAGCCTTTGGGCTGCACAATCCTGTAATGTGGGGGGTAAGACATCATGAAATCTAACTATCTATGTGTCCTGGGTAATAATTTAAGTACGTTATGTTTATATATGATGATTTTCCAGTACAGGAATTTAGTATGTTAAAATATGTTATGTTAAATCATGTTTTATTCAATTATGATACAACTGTTTATACCTGATATGAAATATGTACTATTTATAAGCATAACACAAAAAATACTCATGTTGCCACACACTGATATTAATTTGTCTCCCTTACCGAGTGGTGTCTCACCCCAACATTACAAACATTTTAGGAAATCCAGGTAGGAGGGTGGATAGAGCCCCATAACAGTAGAAGTGGGCCGAGCTACCCTGTCAGTAAGGTAAGTGGGTGAGCTAGGGTTAGGTCAATTTTTGGATTGGGACCCTATGAATGCTTTTTGGTCCCTTTAATGGATGACTATATATATATATTACAGATTTAGTAGAACTTTAGTATGGTTTTTGGTGTTTAATGGCATGTATATGATTTTTTTTTCTTGCTGCTTAGGTATTAGAGTTGTATGAGATATATATCCCTGGTACCATGGGTCTAGGTTAATCATGATTGTGATAGTTTAGCTGGATATTAGAATTATTAATATTAGCTTTATGTGGAAAAAAAATAAATATATGGTAAATTAGGCAGGTTGTTATAGTTTGATATCAAAGCATAGGTTGCTAGGTTCTGTAGACTTTAGAGTGCAGCAAAAGATATACCTAAGTATAGGAAAAGGATTTGAGGTTTTTTTTTGTAGTTTGAGGCAGGGCTTCCACGGTAGTTTTTGTGTCTTTGCTAGGATGAAGATTTCAGGAAGGTCATAATAAACTATTGCCAGGTTGCGTTTCTAAAGTGTGGGACTGAATCTTAAATTAGGATAAGAAAGTCAAGATAGAGGGAAAATATGATTTTTGATTAGATATGTAAATTATAGGGATAGGATCCGTAAGTCATGTTTATTGTCTTTTCAAGATGAACCCTGGTAGCAGCAACATGAATGCTAGAGGTAGTGGCAACATAGGGGCTTTTAGCATTGGTAGCGGCTACTTTGAACAAATGTTGCGTAGTACGAGTCAATAGGATATGATAGAAATTGTGCTGAATCCTGGGGGACAGTATTGGTCACCAGCTGATTCGGGCTGCTGTATCGAGCAGTTTATTGGTATGAATCCCCTAACTTTTACGGGAAACGGTGATGCAATAACTGAAAAGGAGTGGATCCAAAAGATGGACGATATATTGGAAAGTCTTCGCTATATAGACAAACGGAAGGTGTTGTATGCTGTTTTTAAGATGAATGGGAAGCCCAAACATTGGTAGATGTCGGTGAAGATACTTAAGGAGCAAAAGCTAGTATTAGTGACCTTGACGTGGAATCGTTTTAAAGAAATTTTCTGTGAGCAATACATTTTCTCTTCTATTCGGGATGCTCGGGTGGAGGAGTTTGTGGAATTGAATCAAAAGAAGAGGTCTACGCCTCCTGGGTTTCACTTGATGGACTTTGATTTCCAGCTTACTTCCATGATTAACCATAAGTGTCCTTTTACTTAGACCTGAAATAAAGCCACTCAACAACATAAGTTAAAACATCCTTCATTTGTTATCATCAAAACAAGATTGACAAACCCAATTAGGCCAACAATCTCCCCCTTTTTTATGATGACAAATGAGGAGCAAAGATGAGGGTTCCTATGAAAAGGCTCCTTCTTACTATAGAATTCCTTAACATGTGACATCGAAAATGTTACTATAAGCATTCTTTAACATGTGACATAAAAAATGTTCAATATGCTCAAAAGATAATAATATGCTTAAATTCAATAATATGCTCAAAGTCAAGTAAGGCTCATCATTGTTTAATATGGTCATCATAAATATTTCTTATTACATACACATTATTATATTAATATTCTATATTCCATACACATCATCATATAAATATTCCATACTCCATACACATCATTAATTCTTCATTCCATCATCATATTTCATCTTTGCTTTTCACAACTTCTCCCCCTTTGGTCATCATTTAAAAAAAAAAAAACAAGGGGAAACGAACAAGTAAAGCAACCAAGCTAAGTATTTTGTTATACAACATATCAAAGTACATGCAAAAAATTCAGAGCACACGAAGAGAAAAACCCAAGGTCAGTTGACTAACTGCTCAAATGGCTCGAGTTTTATAAACAAGTCTAAGGTTTTTCTGTCAGTCAGACGGCTGACCTCAGGGTCAGTTGGTTGACTACTCTCTGGTCGAAGAAGAATACTTCAGTCAATCAGCTAACTTCAAAGTCAGTTGGCTGACAGTAGATTTCTTTTTTAAGCTTTATTATTATACTTAGTTTATCTACTATGTAATAGACTAAGCTCTCTTCTAAGAGAGGTTTAGTGAGAATATCAGTCCAATGATCATTTGCATTGAAAAATTCTAGAATGATGTTTTCTTTTTTAACATGATCTCTTAGAAAGTAATGTCTTTGGTTAGTGTGTTTGGTCTTCGAGTGTGAAATGATATATTTATCGCACTCATATTGTCACACTTAATTGGTATAGCTGTGTATTCTAAGTTAAAATCTCTTAACTATTGTTTCATATATAGTGTTTGTGCACAACAACTCCTGGCTATTACATATTCATCCTCAGCAGTTGAGAAAACCACAGAGTTTTGTTTCTTAGAGAACCAAGAAACTAAAGATCTTCCTAAGAAGTGGCATGTGTCACTTGTACTTTTTCTATCTATTTTACACCCTGCATAGTCCGCATCTGAATAACTAATCATTTCAAAATTGGTGTCCTTAGGGTACCATAGTCCTAAGTCCATAGTGCCTATTAAGTATCTTAGGATTCTCTTAATAGCTATTAGGTGTGATTCCTTAGGTGCTAACTGAAAACATGCACACATATACACACTAAACATTATGTCGGGTCTACTAGCTATTAGATATAGTAGACTTCCAATCATACCTATATAATACTTTGTATCTACGGGTTTTCCCTTTTCATATTTTTCTAGGCTGATGGAGGTATAATACCTATATAATATTCTGTTCGATTTTTTTTAATATCATGCTCAATTTTTGCTCAAATACTACCCCCCCCCTTTTGTCATTCATAATTCATCATTCAAATACCAAGATCATGGCAATATTATCAATATCATTACATGCTCATAATTATGTTGTATTGCTCAAATACCAAGTGATATATTCATGGATTCCAATATACTTCTTAGATACTAATGTTGATGTCATATCGTGCTCATAGATGCCATTTTTTCATTTATTCATGTGATCCATCATAAGCATACATGGTCAAGTCATTTCAAAATTCATATTTCTAAATTATGTTTAATAACTTTATGCTCAAATTTTCAAAATACCAATTTCAAGATATACACATGTAGCATATTGCATATCACATAAGCATGAAGTCTATCATTATCATGTGTATTGTACTGTACTTCTGCGTGGATTATTGTTATATTGCTCAAAATTTTACTATCATTCAAAAACAACAAGGGGAAAGAAACAAGCAAAGCAATCAAGTTGTGTCATACAACATATCAAAGTATAGACCAAAAAAAATATGTAGAGCACACAAAGAAACAAACCCTAGGTCAGTTGACTAGCCACTCAAATGACTTGAGTTTTATAGATGAGTCTAGGGTTGCTCAGTCAGTTAGTCAGCTGACCTCAGGGTCAGTTGGCTGACTGGCCTATGTTCCAAAAAAAACTGTTTCAGTTAGTCGGCTGACCTTAGAGTCAGTTAGTTGACTATAGATTTTTCTTTAAGCTTGTCCTTTCAGTTAGTTTGTCTACTATGTAGTAGACCAAGCTCTCTTGTAACGGTTATGAATCTATCTTCTGAGAGTAGTTTAGTGAAGATATCAGCCCATTGATAATTTGTATTGATGAATTCTAGAATGATATCTTCTTTTTTAACATGATCTCTTAGGAAGTGAGGTCTTATGTCAATGTGCTTGGTTCTTGAGTGTGAGATAGCATTTTTAGATATGTTTATCACACTCATATTATCACACTTGATTGGTATAGTTGTGTATTTCAAATTGAAATCTTTTAATTATTGTTTCATACACTGTGTTTGCGCACAACAACTCTCGGCAGCTACATATTCAGCCTCAGCAATTGACAAAGCCACAGAGTTTTGTTTCTTAGAGAACCAAAAGACTAAAGATCTTCCTAAGAAGTGTCAAGTGCCACTTGTACTTTTTCTATCTATTTTACACTTTGCATAGTCCGCATCTGAATAACTAATCATTTCAAACCCGGTGTCCTTAGTGTACCATAGTCCTAAGTCCATAGTGCCTATTAAGTATCTTAGGATTCTCTTAACATCTATTAGGTGTGATTCCTTAGGTGCTGATTGAAAACGTGCACATGTACACACACTAAACATTATGTTGGGTCTACTGGCTGTTAGATATAGTAGACTTCCAATCATACCTCTATAATGCTTTGTGTCTACGGGTTTTCCCTTTTCATCTTTGTCTAGGCTGATAGAGGTACTCATAGGTGTTCGTATGGGTTTACTATTTTCCATACCGAACTTTTGTATCATTTCTTTTATGTATTTGGATTGACTTATAAAAGTCCCATTCTTTTCTTGTTTGATTTGAAGTCCAAGAAAATAGTTTAATTCTCCCATCATGATCATTTCAAATCCTTCTTGCATACATTTTGCAAATTCTTTACATAGATGTTCATTAGTGGCACCAAATATTATATCATCTATAAAGATTTGAATTAAAAGTATATCATCTTTCTTAGTTTTAATGAACAAAGTACTATCAATTTTTCCTCTTGAAGACCCCTTCTCAATTAGAAATCCACTAAGTCTTTCATACCAAACCCTAGGGGCCTATTTTAATCCATACAAAGCCTTAGTTAGTCCAAATACAAGATTAAGATTTTTTTTATACTTTAAAAACCAAAGGGTTGTTCAACATATACCTCTTCATTAATATACCCATTTAAGAATGCACTTTTGACATCCATTTGGTATAATTTAAATTCATTTGTAGGAAGTATAAGCTAATAACATTCTTATAGCTTCCATTCTAGCTATAGGGGCAAAGGTTTCATCATAGTCAATCCCTTCTTCTTGGTTATACCCTTTGACTACAAGTCTAGATTTGTTTCTAATGACTATAACATTCTCATCATTTTTATTTCTAAACACCCATTTAGTTCCTATGATCGAATGATTTTCAGGTTTGGGTACTAATTGCCATACTTTGCTTCTTTCAAATTGGTTTAATTCTTCTTGCATAGCAACTATCCAAGAGTCATAGCCTCTTCAATATCTTTAGGTTCATCTTAAGATAAGAATGCATAGTGCTTGCATAGATTCTTTAGAGAAGATCTAGTAGTTACACCTCTGGATGGTTCACCTATTATTTGATCTTCAGGGTGATCCTTTTTATACTTCCATTTTCTTGGTAATTCCGGATTTTCTATAGGTTCATCTTTTGAGTTTTCTTCATTTACTTCCTTTTCTTCCTTGATTTCTATCTCATCTTCCTTTTTGAAAAAAAATCATCATTTTCTTCATTTTTGACTTCTCTTGAAAAAGGATTTGATTTATCAAAGTCTACGTGAATTGATTCAATTATGGTGAGTGTTCTTTTGTTATAGATCCTATAGGCCTTACTATTTGTGGAGTATCCTAGAAAAATTCCTTCATCCGATTTAGCATAAAATTTGCTTATGTTATCTTTGTTATTGAGTATAAAACACTTACACCCAAAGACATGAAAGTAAGTTATGTTAGACCTTCTTCATTTCCACAATTCATAAGGTGTTTTTTTTTAGGTTTGATCTAATAGAAATCCTATTAATTACATAGCAAGCTATATTTACAATTTTAGCCCAAAAGTACTTAAGTAAGTTATTTGCATTAAGCATAGTTCTTGCCATTTCTTGAAGAGTTCTATTTTTTCCTTTCCACAACTCCATTTTGTTTCGGGGTTCTAGGTGTTGAAAATTTGTGGCTTAAGTCATGATCATTGCAAAATTTTTCAACGTCTTAATTCCTAAATTCCCTTCCTTGGTCACTTCTTAGATTTTAGACATTGTACCCTTTCTCATTTTGAAGCTTCTTGCATAGAGTGATTAATGAATTACAAGCTTCCTCTTTGTTAGATAAAAACAATACCTATGTGTATCTAGAGTAATCAGCAACAATTACGAAGGCGTATTGTTTTCTTCCTAAGCTTTGAGTTCTAATAGGAACAAACAGGTCTAAGTGTATGAGTTCTAGGGGTCTACTGGTTGATATATGTTTCTTATTTTTGAAACTTGTCTTGATTTGTTTTCCTAGTTAACAGGCATCACACACTTTATCTTTGATAAACTTGGTGTTAGGCAAGCCTTTAACTAAATTCTTTTTGGAGAGTTTAGATATGAGATCCATGCTGGCATGTCCTAATCTTCTATGCCAAAGCCAACTATTTTTACTTATGGCAACTAAGCAAGTTATACCTTGAGAGATCAAGCTATCAAGGTTTATACAATACACATTATTCATTCTATGTGCAGTGAATAGTGTCTTATGATCCTTAAAATTCTAAATTATGCATTTGTATTTCTTAAACATTATTTCAAATCCTTTATTGCTAAGCTGACTACTACTTAATAGATTATGTTTTAGACCATTAACTAACAAGGCATCATCTATAGTGAGTGAAGAGTCTTTACCTATTTTACCAATTCCGATGATCTTGCCTTTTGCATTGTTACCGAAGGTTACATATCCTTCATCTTTTTGAGTAAGAGAAGTGAACTTAGATTTATCTCCCGTTATATGTCTTAAATATCCACTATGCAAGTACCATTTTTCTTTAGACGGAGTGGACCTAAAGCAAACCTACAAGAAAGGTTTTATATTGTTGCTTTTGGAACCCAAACTTTCTTAACTTTTTTTAAGTCTTGTCTAGTTTTAGTGTTTATCTTCCATTCATTTTTTTACTTTGATGAACTTTTTCTTGAGTGGACAATTAAACATTATATGTCCTTTATTTTTACACATGTAGCAAGTAGTATGCTCATAAATGTTTGTAGATGAAGTACTTGCATAATGTTTTGATTGATTTACAAAATATCACATAAACAAGTTTTTCTTTTTTTTGTTTGGTGTTCCATTGTAACCAATTCCTTCTTTATTGTTAGTCATCATTTGTTGTCCTACCATTTTTTTGAAGCTATCTTTACCTCTGGTAAAGTTGTAAATAACTTTCTCCTTATCTTTAATTTGGTTTTTAAGATTAATTGTTTCTAGCACTCTCTTACTATCTTCATTCACTTGAGACTTAGCTAATTTATGAGACATGTTATCCACCCTCTTCTCAAGCTCTTCAATTTTTAGGTCCTTTTCTTTTTCAACAATTTTTTAAGATTCAAGCTGATTTCTAAGTGTTTTGTTTTATTGTTTCAAGCTTATGTTCCTTTTTGAGACCTTAATGAACTTATTATGAAGAAAGAATAATTCAACTTGAAGTTCTTTACAAGAAGGCATGCTTTCACATGAATTATTACATGATTCATCACACGAATCTTCTGAGAAAGAGTAGTAAGAGTTTACCTCTTTGTTGTGTGCCATGAAGCACTTTTTTGCTACTTCTTGATCACTTGACTCACTCTCCGATTCACTCGAACTTGTGTCATCCCAAGTTGCCTTCATTGCAAGCTTCTTTATATCTTTTCCTTCTTGAGTTGTGGGCAATTTGGCTTGATGTGTCTGGCCTTTTTACAGTGACGGAAAGTGGGAGGTTCATTTTTTCTTTTATATTCCTTTTTATTACTTTCACCTTTTTTAGTTTTTGATTCATTAAATTTTCTAGTGAATTTCTTGTTTCTTTTGAAGAATTTTCCAAGTCCTTTAGTTATGAAAGCTAAATCTTCAACTTCTAATTCACTAGATTCATTCTCTTCTTCACTTGAATGTTCTTACGAGGCTTTTAGAGTTATAAATTTCTTATTTTCATTTTCAGTGCTTCTTTCTTTCAAAACCATTTCATAGGTTAGAAGTGATCCTATAAGTTCATCTAATGAAGTTGTTTTGAGGTTTCTACCTTCCGTTATGGTTGTGGCTTTCGGTTCCCAAATAGGTGGAAGTGTTCTGAGAATTTTACGAATCATCTCATGGGTGGAATGTGTTTTTCTTAAGACACTTAGTGAGATTATGATATGTGTGAACCTAGTGTACATGCTTGTTATAGTTTCTTCGGAATTCATCCTAAAAGCTTTGTATTCACTAGTTAACATATCAATTCTACTGTCTCTAACATCTATTGTGTCTTCATAGGTTACTTCTAATTTATCCCAAATTTTCTTCACTGTTTTACATGCCATTACTTTATTGAATTCATTTGCATCAAGTGCATAATATAGGGCGTTTATTATACTTTAGTTAATTTGCAGCATTTTGTAAACTAATTCGATTAGTTCTTTTTCTTCTTTAGGTACTTCTTTTCCATTTACTAGTTTAGTAGGGATCATATTTCCATTTGTGACAACATTCCATGCCTTCCAGTCCATTGTTTGAAGGTAGATTCTCATTCATTGCTTCCAAAAGGTGTAATTAAGTCCACAAAAAATGGGTGGTCTAGTTGAGGATTGACCTTCACCCAAGGGAGCTACTCCTATTTGTGTCATCTGGATCTTTATATAGCTACTTGTTAAGATTTTCTATAACCGCACTCTGATACCAATTGAAACCTAAGATGTAGTTCGAAGAGGGGGGTGAATTGGGTTATTTAAAATTCATTAGAGTCTTTTTATAAGTTCTTGACTTTTACAATATTTTAAAGACTTCTTATATTCTTGGTTATTAGGCAATCCAAACAAACACTTACTTCTTCTATTCAATCCACAACCACAACGTGCATAACCAATTGATTAACTGTTCAAAGCAAACAAACACAATACAAGTAATCAATATTTGTTTTGCAATATTCAACAGCCCTATATATGAATGTGCAAGTTCTGTGGTTGGCCTTTAAACTAAAAATTAAAAATAACATCCAATCACTCTTTCTAAAATTAGAATTTAAATAAACCTTCAGCTAATAGGTTTTGGGTTGTTAGCCAATCAACGTACTCCCTTACGGTTTCCATAAAATACTGATTAACCAATGTACTCCCTTTTAGTTTCTGCAAGCCCAAGAACAAATTAAACTTTGGTTTATTTAATTTCCAATATATGTTGTTTTTATGATTGAAAGAATTACAACATCCACATAATTTATATTTTTTCTAGAATTTAAAGAGAGTAAGGGAAAGAGAGTGACACCGCTGCTTTTTTGAGGTTCGGCTTAGCCCAGCCTATGTCCTCACCTTAGGTCAACCACCTAAGGATTTCACTATACCTTGTTCCTTCCAAGTGGAACAAAAACCTTTACAACAACCAACCTCTTTTTAAGGAAGAGAAATCTCTCCAAGCAACAACCTATGCTTGGTGCAATGATCCAACTATACCTTGAACCGTCAAAGATGTAGTAGAAAGGAATGAATATCTATGTACAAAAACACTCTCAAACACAGAGCAAGTTGTACAAGTTAAATCACTAATTGTACTTCAAAACCAAAACTAAATAAAAAATGTGAAGCTCAAGGTTTAGAAGTCACCAATGGTTCTTTCTTATTGATATAAAGATTTTAGTTGCAAATCAGAACCAAAGCTTTTTAATCAACTAAAAATTTTGTAGAGTTTCCCTTAACAAGAGTGTGAGCAAGTATGAACTTTAGAAGAACTTTAGCGTAGAAAATGTGTATTGCTTGAGCATTTTTTTTCATTAAGTAAGGGAGATATTCATAGACTTCTTAAAGAAAAGTTTCCTCATTTAACATGGAGTATTTAGGTAACTTTTCAAAAGATATTAAATCATAGAATCAATTTTGAAAATCATCCCGTATAGTTCAAAATTCAAAAATCTCCGTAGAGTTAGTCAGTTGACTCACTCGACTAGGTCATTTTTGTACTAGTTGGTTGGCTAGATAGGGGGTTGACACTATTCTGTCTCTTCAAAAAATTATTATTAGTCGGCTGATTAAACCATGTTCAAAATGGTCAGTCGGTTGGGCATTGTCAGTTGGAAGGTGTTTTCAGTTCATCGAGTCAGTCAGCTGGACAGTTAACTTTGCTGTAGGTTTTTTATCAGTCAGCTGACAAAACCCAGAGGGTTTTCTAGTTAGTCGGCTGACTAGTCCTTTTTCTAATTTTGTATTTTTAGTTTTTAATTTTAATTTTACTCTCTTGTTCTTTCATAAAATATTTTTTGAAAATTTAAAGTAGGTCTCTAAGTCCATGTATTTTAAGGAGCTTCACATATCTAAATAGTAATGAATTGAAGAACTTACAAATATTCTTCTAAGCATGATCTCCTTAATCACTAAGTCTTGTAGCCTCTTGAGGTCCAATCTTTGCTTCAAGACCTGCTTAGCCGTTAAGCTCTTCATTTGTTGTTTATTGCTTCAATATACTGAGAAGCTTTCACTTGATTGACTTTGATTTTAAGCTTACTTCCATGATTAACCATGAGTTTCATTTTACTTAGACCTGAAATAAAATCACTCAACAACACAAGTTAAAACATCCTTCATTTGTTATCATCAAAATAAGACTGAAAAACGTAGTTAGGCCAACAGTATTATTAGTTGACCTTGTGGTGTTAGGCTCATGGGGAGGTTTGATGAAACATTGGGCTATTGGATTGGCTAGCAGCTAATTATGCCAGCATTGTTGATATTAAAGAGAAGTAATCTTTAGACCCTTGAGTGAGTATGAATTCGGATTCGTAGAATCACGTGTGTGTGCCTCGCCATAGTTAGTGTAGGTTATTTAAGTGGTTAAGGAGTTTCCAGAAATTTTTTAAGAAGAACTACTTGGATTGCCTCCCGACCACAAGATAGATTTTGCTATCGACTTACTCTTAGGGATGGAGTTGATCTCTAAAGCTCCTTATCGAATGGCTCCAGAAAAATTAATAGAATTAAAGGATCAGTTGCAAGATTTATTGAATAAAAGGTTCATCAGACCTAGTGTATCGCCTTCAAGAGCTCCAGTGTAATTTGTGAAGAAAAGTGACGGGTCTCTGAGGATATGTATAGATTACAGGGAAATAAACAAAATAACAATTAAGTATAGGTATCCTCTACCCCGTATGGATGACTTATTTGATCAGCTTTAGGGTACACAAGTCTATTCCAAGATCGACCTTAGGTCAGGTTATCACCAGGTGAAAGTTAAAACTGAAGATATTTCAAAGATAGCTTTCAGGACTAGGTTTGGGCATAATGAATTTCTAGTTATGCCATTTGGTCTAACAAATGCTCATGTTGTATTCACGGATATGATGAATAGAACCTTTCACCAGTATTTAGACCAGTTCATTGTGGTTTTCATTGATGACATACTGGTCTACTCGAAGAATTTTGAGGAGCATGAGATGCACCTAAGGCTAGTTCTTCATATGCTCAGGGAAAAGAAATTGTATGCCAAGTTTAGAAAATATGAATTCTGGTTAGAGAAAGTTGCGTTTCTGGGGCATGTTATATCAGGGGATGGAATTTGTATAGATCCTAGCAAAATAGAGGCAGTGGTGAATTGGACCAGGCTGAGGAATGTTCATGATAGGAATTTCTTAGGATTGGAAGGTTATTACCGTTGGTTTGTAGAGGGATTTTTAGCATTGTCAAGGCCTTTGGCGTGACTAACCATAAAGAATTCCAAGTTTGAATGCGATGACAGTTGTGAGTAGAGTTTTCAGGAATTGAAACATAGGCTCATCATAGCACCAGTATTGACCACTCCATCAGGAGGTGATGGCTACGTGATCTACTATGACCCGTCTTTTAGGGAGCTCGGATGTGTATTAATGCAGCAGTGCAGAGTGGTCACTTATGCCTCTAGACAATTGAAAGAATATGAAGTGAATTATCCTACTCATGATCTAGAATTGGCTGCAGTGGTTCATGCACTGAAAATTTAGAGACATTATCTATATGAAAAGATATAAGAAATATTTTTAGATCATAAAAGTTTAAAGTACTTCTTTACGAAGAAGGAGTTGAATATTCAGAAAAGAAGATGGTTAGAGCTCATCAAGGATTATGATTATATCATCAACTACCATCCAGGTAAGGCTAATGTGGTGGCTGATGCTCTAAGTCCAAAATCAGGGGAAGTAGCACTCTTAGTAGCAGAAATTCAACACCCGATCCAGATGGACTTGGGGAGGCTTGGCGTGGAGTTAGTAGAGAGTGGTTACCATGCATTTATTTCCAACCTGGTGGTGTAGCCTACTCTAAAGGAAAATATTAAAGCAGCCTAGAAGAATGATGTAGAGTTGATGGAGTTAGTAAAGAAGGTACAGGATGGACAGGGCGAGGAGTTTAGTATATCAGATGATGGAACTCTATAGTTCAGTACCAAATGGTGTGTGCCTGCAGATGAGAATATCAGAAATGTGATCCTTGAAGAGGCCACAGGTCCTTGTACATGGTACATCCAAGTAGCACTAAAATGTATAAGGATCTACGAGAGAATTTCTGGTGGAGCTCATGAAGAGAGAGATTGCTGAGTTTGTGCAGTAGTGTTTGATGTGCCAACATGTTAAGGCTTAGCACGAAAGGCTGGCGGGCAGAATGCTATTTGGGTGGTTGTTGATCGACTGACGAAGACTGCTCACTTCATCCCTATCAAAATCAACTACTCCATAGACAGACTGACAGGGATATATATTCAAGAGATAGTGCGGTCACATGGTGTACTAGTGTTTATAGTATCAGACTGGGACCCACATTTCACGTCACGATTTTGGAGGAGCTTGGAGGAGACTCTGAGGTCTCAGTTATCATTCAACACAATATTTCATCCTCAAATGGATGGGTAGTCAGAGAGGATAATTCAGATATTAGAAGATATCCTACTGGCATGTATGCTAAATTTTATGAGTAGGTGGATCTAGTATCTGCCGCTGGCAGAGTTTGCATACAATAATAGCTATTAGACCAGTATTGACATGGCACCTTACGAGGCGTTATATGGTAGGAAATGTCGTTCTCCTCTATACTGGGATGAGGTTGGTGAGAGACGAGTTTTGGGACCAGAAATAGTGTAGTAGGCATACGATAAAGTCTGGCTTATTAGAGAAAAAATCAATACAGCTTAGAGTCGGCAAGAAAGCTATGCAGATAATCGCCGCCGAAATTTGGAATTTGAAGTAGGAGACCATGTATTTAAAAATAGCGTCATTAAAAGGTACTATGAGGTTTGGGAGGAAGGATAAGCTAAGCCCTAGGTTTATTAACCCTTTCGAGATACTTGAGAAAGTGGGGTCAATTGCCTACCGGCTAGCCTTACCACCAGTTTTATCCATAATACATGATGTGTTTCATGTTTCTATGGTGAAGAAATACATCCAGGATCCCTCCCATATGGTCAGTTACACAGGGATAGAACTCAAAGAATCACTGGCTTATGAGGAGATACCAGTACAAATCTTAGACAGGAAAGAACAAGAATTGCATAATAAGAAGATTCCATTAGTAAAAGTCTTGCAGAGGAATCATGTGGTGGAAGAAGCTTCATGGGAGCTTGAAGAAGAAGTACAACAAAAATACCCACATCTATTTAGTGGGGATCAGTAGTAAACAGGAAGGGATGCAGGTAAGTATGTTCAGTTTGTTGGCCTTACAAGGCTTAACATCTTGTTTTTATGCTAACAAACAAGTAGAACTTAATATGCTTTGGTTAAGTGATTTATTTTCAAGAGTCAATGATGAATGCAAGGTTAAAGAATTCATGAAAGCTTGTACTTCAAAGAAGAATGATTATTTCAAAGCTTGAGGCATGGATTAAAACTTGAAGATCATGAGAGCATTGATATTAAAGAAAAAGCTTCAAGAATGAAAACCTAAGTGATCAACATGAAAAGCTCAAAGAAAGATGAAGCAAGTATAAAGACCTTAAGGAATTCAAGAATTGAAAATTTGAAAGAGTTTATAGGAAATGTCATGTAAGTATTTAAAAGAAATTCAATATGGATGCGTGAAACTCTTAGGTTAATTTCTTGGACCTAAATACCTTTTAACATACTTGGAAAATATTTTTATAAGGTCAAAAATTATTTTAAAAAGGTTATAATCATTTTTAGAATGAAAAACACCAAAAAGAGGAATTTCCATTTGATGTCATTTTTTCTACATCCACATTGAGGTGCATTTTTGTCTATCAAATAATCTTTATTTTAAAAAGTGTTAAACATAAAATTTATAGAATTTTATCTTAGCTTTCATTTATCACCAAGAAAACCTAATTTAGAATTGTATAGAAAAGGGTATGATTAAAATACTGAAGCAGGGTCGAAGCTATTAGTCAACTGAACACTGTTCACGGCGAACATCAGAAGACTAAACCGGACACTTCGGTCATCTGACCCTCAACCTCGGTCATTTTAAGAATATCTTTAGACGACTAAAGATTAAGTTCAATCATTTGAAGATTTTGCTGAAGGTTTTCTAAAGAGGCAAAACCATCTCAAACAACTGAACCTGAAAGTTGAGACGTTTGAACACTGTTTGCGGTCATTTTAAAAAAAAAAAAAATTGAAACTCAAACTTATATTTCTTGTACTCCAAACTTTCTATAAACTTGAGAAACACTCCAAGTTACTTGGGAAACACGAAATATAGTTGATTTATCATCTATAACTAACCCCTCAAGGCTAAGGATTACATACACCAAGAAAATATAGCAAACAAGCTTTCTTGCTCTCAAATCTCCCAATTCTCTCAAAACTCTCTTGTGTAATAAATTTCCAAGTTTCACTACTGAGATTTGTTGTGAATTTATCAAGAAAATTCTGAGTCTACTCTTAATTCTTTCAACCTAGAAAGGAGGCTTACGATGATATCTTTTTAAGCTTCATATTTCCATATTGTGAATTTGTTCAAAGTATATTAGTTTTTAAATTGTACTAATTAATTCTTTGTGAGAGCATTCTTTGTAAACATTAGTTCGATCTTTATCTTGTAGATTGACGATTCTAAGGACTGATTGGATCATTGGCTAAGCAAGGGGATATTGCTTAAAGAGGTAGGCTTTAGCCTAAAGGAGTGACCGGATGAGGGGATATCATTTGGAGAAGGTGGGCTCTAGCCTTAACCAAGGATTGTGGTAAATGTATTATTCTACCTGTCAAAGGAATAAGTTTAGTGAATCCTTTGGTGGTTCGCCAAAGGCGAGGATGTAGGTTGGGTATAAGTCGAACCTCGTAAAAATCTCTGTCTCACTCTTTCTTTCCTTACTCTTTATTTTCAGTACATATATTTAAATTGTGTGGATGGTTTAATTTGGAAATCATATATACTACGTATATTTGGCAATCAAGTAAATTTAAAGTTTAATTTTGATTTGGGTTGCGGAAACCGAAAGGGAGTTCGTTAGCTAAACCATATCTTGTGGAAATCATATGGGAGTACGTTACTTGGTTAAACATCTCAGAGATAAATTAACCGAGAGTTTATTTGAATTTTGAATATTGGGAAGAGTGTGAATATTGTGTTGGATTTTATATTGCACATCATATTAAGCAAATCAATTAATACAAGGTTTCACATTAGCGAACAAAAATTATCATTCACTAGAGGGCTTAATTAAAATTTATATCTAGGGCTGACAAAAAAACCTATATTATGATTGAATGGTTTAAAATTTGATATCGAGTAGTTTGTGTTTATATTTCAAAGAGTGTTGAATCTTGCAAATTTCCATCAATCTAAATTGTGCTGCAGGTATCTTGTGCTTGGCAAATCATTTGGTTGTTTGTTTTTCAAATTGTGGATGATTGGCTTGGTTACTTGAATGATTGGTTTGGTTGCTTGGTTGTTTACATAGTTGTGTTGATTGATTGAATTAAAAGAACTAAGTTCTTGAGTGATTAAAGAATTAAACAAACAAGTGAAGAATTATCTCAAAAAAATAAAAGAAGGTAAGGATTCTTAAAAAAATTTAAAAGAAATTTTTATAATCCAATTCACCCCACCTCTTGGGACTACACCTTACTTTTCAAGTTTATTTCGTGTAGGTTAGTTAAGTGCATGTAATAATTTTCTGTTATTAGGCAGTGCTTTGGTCTTGGGGAAAATTTTATTTTATGTATTTCTAAATCTCCCATAACCCTGATGTAACCACGGTATTCCTCTACCACAAGTGAGGGTAAGTAATAAAATATGAAGCTCATTTTCCTTCAAGGATGGTGTTCAATACAAATAGTAAATTTCGAGCATGAAATTTTATGAGGGAGAATGCAAAGACTCGAAAATTTTAATAATTAAATAATTGAGAAGACGGATAAATTTAAAGGAGATTAAGCAGGGTTCATCGATGATTTTGTTCTAAGTTTTTGGCTTCATCCTTCGCCGGTTCAATGATCGGAAGTCGCCACACTACTCTAGGGAAGATTTTTTTCATATTTGCTGGAGTAGTTTGTTGGTTAGGCCAACTTGGGCACCATTCAAAAGTCTGGGTAAGTTGGTTATTTTAGGCTTTATAAGTTATTTGGTGTTTCTGGATTGAGGAAAATGCTTTAAATAGAATAATACTAAAGTTTTTTTGGGAAAAATGCAATTTTAGGGTGTTGAGCTGGGGAACACATGGGCATAGGCTTGGAATATTTTGTGGGCTTTTCAGTAAGTCGGGTAAGGGGATAAATTAAGTTAGTATTTTTCATGAAATTATTATGAATTTAAAAACATTTATTTTCAGGAAAATATGTATGATATAGAATTATGTTTGGGAATACTGTTGTTGAATAGAGAAATGATTTTAACACATTTTATATGGAAATATGATTTCAAAATAAATTATGAGTTCATAAGGCTATGAACATTTGTGTGGTATGAGTATAATATTTCCATGAAATTTATGTTATATTGAAATATTATTATTTTCCAAAAATAAGCATCTTATAGCAGTTTTCAGGAAAACCATAAAAATAGTACAAGAACTATGATACAAGAAAATTTTCATAACAAGTGCAAAAATTTCACGTACAAGTATGTCATGTTATGCCGATGCCGGTATTATGATTTTTACGTTATGATATAACGACATAAAATGTCGTAATTATGCATGTTATGTTAAGTTTCAAGAAAATATTACATTTTATGTTTTATCTTGATATATGAAACTGCTATCTTCAATATCTTGAAATGTATTATATGTTATCACAACCTGGACAGCTTAGTTTAGTTTCACGAAGCACGGTATCGTAGCTGTATGTTCACGTTTACGTTTATGTTAGTACTACCACACATCTTATTTAGAGTGTGGGAGATGGCAGTCGATGTGGCTTCATGGGAGTGTCGTACTTCCCCTAGTAGTTTGGCACAAATGAAATAGACCTCGTACTTACACTATAACCGATATTGACTTAGCATGGTCGGCTAGCCATTACTAGGTCCAACCTTCGGACCACACAACCTTGTCATGTGGGGGTAAGACATGATGATAGCTAACTATCTATCTATCATGGGTAATAATTTAAGTATATTATGTTTATATATGATCATTTTCCAGTACAGGAATTTAGTATGTTAAATTATGTTATGTTAAATCATGTTTTATTCAAATATGATACAACTGTTTATACTTGATATGAATTATGTACTGTTTATAAGTATATCACGAAAAATACTCATGTTGTTGTAGACACCCTATTTTTGCCCTAGCCAAACAGAACAAGGGGTCTCTTATTATTATTATTATTTTATTAATATTATTTTCCTATATTATTAGTACTTTACTTATATTTTTATTATCATTATTATTATTATTTTTCATTTTTTATTACTAGTACTTTTATTATCTTTATTTTATTTTTACTTTACTATACTTATTTTTATTTTTCATTTATTTTGTTGTTTTTGATATATCATTATTATTATTACTTTTTGTATTATTACTCTATTTTTATTAATTTACTGATAATACTTTATTTTTATTTTTACCATAATTATTTATTATTATTTAATATTAATATAGTAGTATTATTATTATTATTATCTTATGGATACTTATATTATTATGATACTTATTATTAATATTATTTCCTTTTTCATTATTACCATAAGAGTAAAAGCATAAAAAAATAAAAAATAAAAGAAATTCAAAAAAGGGAAGTTTGGTTTTAGGTTTTCAATTCTTTTTTTTATATAAGGGCAATGAAGCACACACGGAGGGGGGCAAGCGCACAAGAGGCCAAAAACAGAAAGTAAAAAAAACCCTACCTTGGTTCTTTTGGCTGGGGCCGATCCTCATTCTCCCGCTCCATCTACCAGCCACCCGAAGGATCCTCGGAGACCCTCTGTAGCTCCTCACTCGCCGTCGCCGCTGCAACAACCAACCACCGGTGGCCTCCCCATCATCTCCGACCACCACAACCCCAGCACGAACCAATAGCCCTCACTGGCACAGACGCAGCAACACATAGCTGGAGCAACTTCCAGCCACCCCTCCGGCCAACCACCAGTGGACCCCCGTGCACGCCATCGCCGCTGCTCCCTGCAGAGCCAACCACACCAGAAGCCACGACTCTGTTCCAGCCGCCAGTCCTCGCTCCCTTTGCAACTCTCTACCGTCATACCAGTCCTGCCGTCCACGACTCCCATCTCTGGCAGCAACCATCGCTGTAAGTCCCTGCATGTCGGTTACACCTGTACACACACAGCACACACAAACCCATTGCCAGCCCCAGTGTGCACAAGCACACACACATGCACGTGTGATGTTTAGGTAATTTGTTTATTTATCTATTTATTTATTTCTATTTTTTTTTCTCTTCTCTTTATTTTATACACATATTGTATTATTATTGTTTTATTTAATGTTTGGGATTGCTTTTGTTTTGTTTTTATTAATATTGTTTGTATATTGTTTAGGTTGATTTTAGTATTTTATTTGTTTGTATATTGGTTAGGGTGGTTTAAGGTTATTAAATATTTTTATTCGTATGTTTATTTAAGATGCTTTAATATTGTTGTTATTCTTTCATTTTTTTTATATATATATTGTTTGTATATTAATTTAGGACAGTTAATTTTGTTGTATTATTATTATTATTATTATTATTATTTTATCATTATTAAATATTCATTGTTATTGTATGGGGCATTTTTAATATTATGGTATATTTCATTATATATATTTTTTTATTTATTTATTTTTATTCAGGATGTCCATATTTATAAATACTAATTCGTTTATCTTCATTATTGTAGGATTTTTATTTTTATTGCCAAGGTAAGGCTTCAATTGTAATATTTAAATGTTATAATTTATGTTGTCATTTTTTTTAAGTGCGTAATATTTAAGTTGTATGTGTAATATGTATTCTTAGGTTTCGGGTTTTTTATCTTGTTGTGGTTCTTATGTGTAAGATTTTTTTTTTATATATATTATTTTATTCTTGCATATATTGTAGGTTAACTTTATAGTATATTATTAGTATTTTAGAATTTTGGTCATGTTATATATCATGTTAGGAGTTTTAGTAGATTAGTTATAGTGGTATTTTAAAACTATAGTTGTATGTGCATTCTAGAATGTTAGTCATATTAGGTATTTAATAACTTAGGATTTATAAGTAACATCGTGCATATAATTTAGTATTTTAGGTAACTTTTAATATAGCATCTTGAGTAATACTATATATTTATTATTATTATGATACTTTTAGTATGTTAATTATTATGGTAAGTTTAATATTTTAGGTAATATAATATTTTTGGTGTTTTGGTATCATGCTATTATATGGTATGTTTAGTATATATAGTATTATAGTAATTTATTACGTATTATATTACTTATGGATATTTATTATTGTTATCATTGTGTTTATGTTTATTATGGTATGTTTAAGTATTTTTGTTTATAATGCACATGTAGTATTTTAATATTATGATATGCTCATTATCTTAGTCTAAATTATATGTTTATATTCTACTATTATTGGTATGTTAGATATTTTAGCTTCTATTATATATGTTGATTAGTACATATTATGATATCCTAATACTCTAGTTTATTATTATTTTATTCATTTATTTATTATGTTTAAATTATTATATCTATTATCCAAAACCTCCCAAACTAGTATTTTCATACTTAGGAAAACCCATAAAATTTCTAAAATTTGGGAGCATATTTTATAAAGTATTTTTGATTTTTAATCTCTATGATTTTATTGCGGGGTATGAGCCTTCGGGCATCACGTACCCTAAGCTCTGAGGGAATATATATATGTATATATTATCTTTATTTATTTATTATTTTATTTATTTATTTTTTTACATGTATTTATAAATTCATAAAAAGGAGTAATTTAAAGAATTATTAGATTAACTTAGGGATAATTTCAAATTAATTAGGTATCGTTCGTAAGAACGGGCGCGTAGGGGGTGCTCATACCTTCCCCTCGAGTAACCAAACTCCTGGCCCCAACTCTGGTAATGTAGACCGATTCTACCCCTAACGGGGTAGTAATCATGTGTTCTAACCGCACTAAAGGTTAGTGGCGACTCTGACATTCCATGTTTTTCCTCGAAAACTAAAATTGATTTTCAATTCCGCCGCCCGGGGCACACGCGCTCCGGAGACGTCGCGACAGTTGCTACACACTAATATTAATTTATCTCCCTTACTAAGAGGTGTCTTACCCCACTATTATAAACATTTTAGGAAATCCAGGTAGGAGCTTGGATAAAGCCCCGCAGTAGTGGAAGTAGGCTGAGCTACCCTATCTATAGGGTAAGTGGGTGAGTTAGGGTAAGGTGGATTTTTGGATTGAGAACTTAGGAATAGTTTTTGGTCTTTTTGATGGATGACTGTATATATATTACTGATTTAGTAGGACTCTGGTATGGTTTTTGGTGTTTAATGGCATGTATATGATTTTATGTTTCCCGCTGCTTAGGTATCAGAGTTGTATGATAGATATATCCCTAGTACCATGGGTCCAAATTGATCATGATTGTGACAGTTTAGTTGGATGTTAGAATTATTAATATTAGCTTTACGTGGAAAAAAAATAGATATATGGTAAATTAGGAAGGTCGTTACATATAATATAATAATTAACATAAGTACCATAATAATATAACAATAACATAAAAAAAATATTTATCTCAACCTAATAATGAACATAAACAGTATAATACAAACACAATAATAAATAAGAAATCCCAATAATGATATTGATGTGATGATAAACATAAACCTAAAAATAACATAATAATAAATAAAACATGATAATATAAACATTAGAATAAATATAAACACAAAATCCCAATATCATAACAAAGATCAACATCATAATAAACATTAACAATGTAATATAATCATCACAATAAACTAAACATAATAGAAAAAGGATGAATGAAATAAAGACAATAATAAAGAGCAGCAGTCATGTACTCCCTAGAGTGCTCTGGAATTGATGAACGTAGGAAGAGGGAGACACTTGTAAGGAAGAGGTTCCTCATTGAATTTCTGCATGTTTGTAAATGGCAAAAATAAGAGTCCCCACCAAAGCAACAAAATCCAACAAAGCACAATATACAACAACTAACATATTGAAAGGTATTGAGAAAAATAAAAAATATATATATCATAAAACCAGCGCAGTGTGTGTGTGTTGAGTGTGTGCAACATGTGTTCGTGTAGAGACCCAAATTTGAAAAATAAATAAATAAATGAGAAAATGAGGAAAGGGAAAATAAAAAGGGGATTTCAGCAGGCTTCGTCGACGAGTCCCGTGTGTTCATCGATGAAGGCTCTTATGTGATTCATCACCAAAATTTAGAGCTTTGCTAACGAAGAGATCCAGAACGTTCGAACAATATCAAGCTTAGGGTTTGTCGATGAGGTCCTTCTTTCATCAACGAATGGCTTTTAGTGGTTCGTCAATGAAGACGCCATTTGTCAATGAATTTGACCAGGTCAAGGGGTCTATAAATAGAAATTTTGTTTGCTTCTTCATTAAGAAACATAATTTCCCTCTCTCTCTCTCTCTCTCTCTAACCCGCACCCACGCTATCTCTCTCTACAATTTCTCTTCGCTTATTAATAGATTTGATGATCGGAAGTTACTACGAGGGTCCAGAGGAAATTCTACACAAGTTTAGCAGAATAGATCTTTGATCTAACCTTTTCGGGCATTACTCCAAAATTAGGGTAAGTAGGTTATTTTATGGCTTTAGGATTGTTGTAAACTATAGGAAGGCCTAGGAAATGATTAATAGTTGCTGATATAGAGTTTGTGTTGATTTATGTGGGAAAATTGTAGTTTCAGGATTTTGAACTGCAAACGTCGTAGGGCGTGGAGTTTGGGGTTTCAAGTGGGCTTTCTTGTAAGCCAGGTAAGGGGATTTGTCTTACATCACTTACTTTTGAAATTTGAACCGGTTAAACCGTATTTTATGGTTTTAGAAAAATTAGGGTTTTAGGGTGTGGTCTATATTTTTCTTTAAACTTATATATTCATATTATATTAAAGGTTGGAGATACTTGAACCCTTGTTTTTAAGTTAAATGATATTTTCTGAACCATTTACTATATTATAGCATATTTAATCAAATGAGTGTGACATGAGATGGTACATGCGAATGAACTGAATTACTGAAATATTTATATGAGATATGGGAACTGGAGTTCCAAATTGTTTTCAGGAATTGTGGAAAATGGGATGTCGATTTAAGACTGAGGGCTGTGAATGCCTGGTAATGCCGATGAATGAATAAGCTTGTGAAAAATACTAGAATTGCTTAAATACTTTATGGAATGAAAATAGGATACTGTGCTTTCATTATAATTTGTATATATGATGTATGAATAACCTGAGGAACTGGTTACTATGAGAGCATGGTACTGGTGCTAGTGGATGATACAGTACAATCATACCTTATTGGTAAGGTTGGTATTTGAAAAGTTGATTGGTCACTGGCTCTGGTGTTTGATCCAGGGTGGGATTGACCAAAATAGACTTGTAACATTGAAGTGATTAGACTGGTGGGCCGCCAGAGCTAGAACAGGTCTACGGACCACACGACCCACACTATGGGGGAAGTAAATGGTGTTTATATGGTGTTCCTAGGCAGGGATGAGTTCGATATGCATATACATGATTTAAAAATAAAATGGGTGGAGTTACAACTTTGAGTACCAAACTGAGGGATTTTACAGTGTATGGGCCTGTATCCTACCCCAACCTCGGGAACTCTCACTGGTAATGAGCCACACTATCTGTTTTGGGAATTATATTCATATCTTCTATACTACAGGGTTGAGAATGTTTTAACTGTGTAATTCATTTCAATTAAACTCACTATTGTTTTTTGTTTGAATAAACTCATGTGGTCACACACTGATGTAATATGATCCACCTTACTGAGAAGTGTCTCACCCCAATATACAAATCTTGTTTTAAGCCCTGTAGGAAATCGAACCTAGCATTCTAGTAGCTTCTAGATTGTAGTGTTTTGGGAGTATTTTTTGTAAGTACTCGTGTAAGTATTGGACTATGGTCAGGTATTAGTTTTTTTTTTGGGGATTGTAATAGAAACATTGGAAGTATTTATATAATAGTATTGACTTAGAACTTTGGTATGGTATTTTGGAGATTGAAACTTTTCTGCTGCTTTATTGTATGTTGTTTATGGATAGGGCAACCGTGAACTCTTTGGGGTCAGACCCTGATAAAATGGTATCAGAGAGTATTTTGTTTTATGTTATGTTTTCTAACACTTCGGGTCCACGTTGCAAGTTGGGGCGTTACAGTTTGTGTGTGCGTAGTGTGTGTTTTACTGTGTGTTTCAAGCGTGTGTTTAAAGTTTTTGTTTTGTTGTGTGTTGTCTATGCGGTGTGCATTTATATGTATGTAGTGTGTGTTTAAGGTGTGTGTTTTGCTGTGTGTGTGTAGTGTGCTTTACTATGTGTGTTGTTGTGGTCATGAATGGTGTTGCCGCTACTGTCCGGAGTGGTCATGAGGATGAACTTGCAAGGAAGAAGGTGGCCATGGCAGTGCTTGAGGATGGTAGTCGTGAGGTTGAGGGCAGATAGTGATAGTGAGGGCTGCTTGTGGCTGGAGCTGTTGCTTGTGCTCACGGCTACTCGAGGCAGCGAGATGGGTTCTGCATGAAGTGCGGGGTTCTGCATATGGACTCTAGCTACGGCTATGGGAGGTGGAAATCATAGGCTACTATGGTTGTCGTCGTCGGAGACATAAGAGCTACAAAGGTTGCTGTGGTGGTTGATGAATCGTGGTTGGAGCTGCTGGGTTCGGGAAGCTAGGTGAGTGGCTTCCGTGGTTGAAGATGGAGGTATTGGGCTATTAGTTTGGCATGGGCTTGTCGAGATGGTGGAGAATGAGGGAATGGTGGGGCTGGAAGATGGAGGGTGATGGAGATGAGGGTAATAGAGAGATGAGGAGAGGGATTATTAAGAGAGATGGGGAAAGTTGAGAGGTCATAATGGAGGCTCTGGGATAGGGGAGATGGAGAGTAATGGATAGAGTAAGGGAGTTGTTAGGGAGATACATGAGAGTATGGAGACTCCCCTATACGATCGTGAGAGGAAAGCAAAAAATTGTGCATCGATGCTATTCCTCCCAACAGTCGTGAAATTTGTGTGTGTTCTCTTCTCTTTTTATAAGCTGTTAAAACCCTAAAATTCTTTTCCTTAGATTGCGGCATCCCCTCCTTTTAATTTATTCCTAAAAAAATAAAGGATAGGCCCAATAAAAATGGAACTTGATTCCCAGAATAAGAGGACACGGACTCAAATTTTAAACAAAAAGACCCGAAAGAAAATGGACCTAATTTTAAAATAACAAAGACTCAAATTAATTAAATGATCGGGACTCAATTTCAAATAACTGGGACTCAATTTAAATTGATGAGGACTCACATTTAAAAATAATGAGACTCAATTTAAAAAAAAACTGGAACTCAATTTTTAATTTTTTTTTTATTTTTATTTTTTTAAAGACAGAAACTTAATTTTTTAAATGACAAGAACTCGATTTTTGAAATGACTGGGACTCAATTTTTTAAAAATAAAAGAAATCAATTTTAAAATTAAAGGACCCAATTAAAAATAATTGGTACTCGAAATTGAAAATAAAAGGAATTAATTTTTTAAATAACTGGGACTTATTTAAAAAAACACTAGACTTAATTTAAAAATAACTGAACAGAGATCGGATCCTCCCATTCTTGGGATGCAAAGTCGATTTTTATTACGAAGGATCTTCCCAACCTGACCTGGTTAAAATTGGGATGTCTACAATTGTCACTTTGTGCGTCATCATCTCACCCGTGGCACCATTGGACTATTGTAAGCTTCTTCTACCGATCAAACTGCAAATAATTCACTAAAATGCATCCTCCAAGACTCCTTCAGAATTTAGTTTCCAAACTCAAATCGGTCTCCATTTTGAAACCTTGAGTTTTAGGGGGACTATTAATGTATATAACACTTGTCCCACATCGAGTTCATTAACAAACTTTTCCCTTAGAAAAGACCATAAATAGGATACTCCTCTTGTATACAAATTACATCATTCAATACAATTATCTTCTCTTGTATTGTCTCACACACACACACACTCTCTCTCTCTCTCTCTCTCTCTCTCTCTCTCTCTCTCTCTCTCTCTCTCTCTCAATAAGTATCATTAATTATATTCTTATTGACCCAATGATTGATCGTTCACCCATATTTACTCCAAATTTAAGCTTACTTGTTGCACTAAATTTACGCTAGAATCAAACTTCATGATATGCTTGTGATTTCATTTTTACTTCAATTTATGGTAATAATAAAATAAAAATTTTCATTATATCCAACATAGAAATAATAATTGACTAGAAAAAATGTATATCAATCAATAAATTAATAGAGAGAAGATTTTTATATGTATAAAGCTTTTTTTTTTTTTTGAAAAAAAATTATAATTTTTTTATGAATCATTTTAAAAATAATTGAAAATTAGTGTGATAAAATTTGTAAATGCACACATGAAAACTTGTTACGTTGCATGCATGGGGTGACATAACCGACCTTTAAAATTTTAATTTTGTGATAATTTCTTTTTTCAAATTTAATGTCACAACTTGTCGCTCAGGGGGACAATGGCATGCGGGGGGCAGGGCCACACGTCGTGTGACATGTGGCACAACCATTTTAATTTTGTTTTTATTTTAATGTTAGAACCAACTTTTGAAAAGTCGAGTCTGACTCTCAGTATAACTCATTAACCTTTTTTATAATTATTTGAAACTGACTTTTGAAAAATTGGCTCTAGCTTTCAACCAATCACGGAAACCGCACGAGGGACGAGGGGTAGCACAGAATGACGATTTATGACAGAACTGCAAGCCATCACCGTCAAGGATAGACCACAGAAACTGCACACCATTGTTTCTTGGGGATTTTCTGTTGATTCTTTGAACAAAGCTCATTCCTTTCCGGGGAGACGCATAAGGGGTTTTTCCGCTCCACAGCTTGGCATCACCACTGCCCTCACCCAAAAAGTGACAAGGAGAAGAAGGACCAAATAGCATGCAGGTTAGTCTCTTTCCCATCTAGAAAACTCTAACTTTAATCTTTATAAATTGTAGCTCAGTCTCGTCGGCGTATGTTGACCTTATAGGTCATGCCCGGTTTTGATTATGACAAATACTCATTGTATCTAATGGATGCTTGAGGTTTTGTGCAGGAACTAGATTGTTAAGATCGAGATGGGCACAAAGCAAGTAAAGCCTGAATACCAATTATTGTTTTCAATTGTAATATATTCATTTGAAGAATTGGTCTGTAATAGTTAATTAGGGTCTTTGGTTTTGTAATAAGCTCACACACATCACATGCATGATAATACGTAAGCTCAAACCAACGATAATGAAAAATGATTTTAGAAAGACCTTAGGGTTTACCTTTCGGTTGACCAAAGGTTGACCGACATTGGACTTTTTCGGTGTCTTTTAATTGGACATAAATGACTGTAGGAAACACACCATTGCACTTATAATTGTTAGGCACTTGAATAGGGTTTGTGTGTTTTAAGATAGGACCGAAATGCACACAATGTGCACTTTCAGTCGACCAGCCAAGGCAGTTCATTCTGCCCCGGTCGACCGAAACAGGCCTGGGTAAACAGTTGACCAAGGCCTTGGTTGACCGAACCAGTATAGTTCAAAACCTCCCGGTCGACCGAAACCCCTTGAGGTCAACAAATTGACCATCTCGTCGACCGAGTCAACAATGAATACCAACTACCTGGTTGACCGAGGGTCCTCGGGAGAAATCCTAATGGTTTGGTCGACCAAACCATTCAGTTCAAAATGGTCTGGTCGACCGAACCTCGATAAAATGGAAAATTGCCCACTTTCGGTCGACCGAGTCTTCAGTTCAAAAGTGTCCTGGTCGACCGAACCATATGAACTCTGGTCGATCGAAATTGTTCTGGTCTAACCGGACCTCTCAGATTGCCCTGATTTTTACCGCGGTTATATAATTTTAAACGGGGTTAATTAGGGTTAAAATGATCTTAAACAGTATAAATAATACCCTACATGTCCTAATGACTATAATTCTTCCAATGTCTATATATATCCCATCATTTGCGAAGATTAGCAAGAAATTAGCAGATTGGATTAGGGAGAAATTCTTTGAAAATCAAAAACCCATAATACTCATCTTTGAGTCTCCAACACTTATTCTTACTAGATCTTACTTCTCAAATACTTTTGCAAGTGTGATTTAAGTGTGGTTGTTCTCTAGGTTTGCTCTCCTTGTTTGGTGGTTACTTGATATAATTTTCATAAGAGCTAAACCTAAGTATTCTTAGGGGACTTGGTTAATAAGTCTTACCTAAGAAGATTTGTATCAAACTTCTGAGTATTGCATATCCATTGCAATAACTTGAGAAGTTCGCATTTGTTTGTGGATTACAAAATCTCTTCAAAACATTTTCAAATATCTTGTGGTGTTTATTTTAATATAACTTTGAGAAGATATTTGTTTATGTGATAGTGATCTTTGTTGCAATATTCATTCACTCATATATTATTTTCTGAACAGAAAGATTACACATCTTTTGCAAACCAAGCATATACATCATTTGATATTTACATGCTTGAGACATCCTGCTGATTGAAATATTTAAGTCTTGACATCTTTGTGTGAACTTATTAGCTGAATATCTTATGATACAAAGATTGCTTGATTGATACTCTCACGCATTCATTACACTAATAGTAAATATATATATATATATATATATATATATATGAGATTTGAGATATTGGACCACACTGAGCTTACATATTAAATCATCCTGTGATGTTTGTGACTGAGCGTATCTAGGTACATATCTGTTTTACTTGAAAGCATAACCACTATACCGATATTATTTGATTGCAAATAATGTTGTATTTCCAGGCATGGTCCTGAAGAGGGAGACTAGCCCTAGAATAGTCCTAGATTGGCTTAGACCCAGTTAGGAAAGCTAGGTGTGCCATCCTGTTAATGCGTGTACATTGAGGTCAACCCCGCTAATTGACCTGGTTAAGGTTGAGGTCAGCCCTATGCTAATTGACTTGATTGTAATCGGTGTCGCTCCACCCTTAAGTGAGCTACTAGTGGAATCCTCGGGCTTGTGAGCTAGAGGCGGGGGTGTAGGCATAGTTTGTCAAACCCTGATAACATATCGTGTTTTTGTTCATATTTTCGCACTTTATATTTACCGCACGTGTATGTTATTATGTGAATGATGCGCTTGATTTAAATTTCTATATATTATAATTATCGACATATTTAGAACTGCATAGAAAGACTTTAGGTTGCAATATTCAGCTAACATCTAGTTCAACCTAGGAGAAAAGTTTAAAATTCCAACTCACCCCCCTCCCTCTTAGGAATACACCAATTCTAACAGCGTCAACTTGTCAGTGCCTAGGGTGGTTGGGAAGGTTTCTTCCCCCGCCAATGGCCTCACCGTCAACGGGGAATGTCGTCCAAGCTGGTTATGAGGTGCAGTCGTATGCGCAAGTCCTGAATAAGAAAATGGAGGTACCTGCATTCAAAATTCCTGTGAGATTGCTAGTTAATATCAATGGTGAATTGGGATTTATTTTCTTAGAAGCGGAAATGGTTAAGGCTGAGGAAAAGTTTCGTTTTGCATTAGTGATAAAATTTTTGAGGAATCAGCCATCTATTGAAAAAATTTGGTTATCGATTGTGAAAACATGGGGCTTGATAGAAATTCCAACGATAAGTGTTATGGATGATTACCATGTGCTAATTCATATGAAAAACGAACGTGATTTTTTGCATGGTTGGGTAAGGGAAAGTAGAACTATGGAAGGTAGTTCATTCCAGTTGTTTAAATGGACAAAGGATTTTGATGTCAAAAAAGAATCCCCATTGGCTCCACAATGGATTTTCTTACCGAGGTTACTAATGCATCTTTACCGAGCATATTTTCTACAAATTATATTTACTCGTTTTGGTCATTATCTTGGAACCGATAATGTAACAATCAGCTGTACTAGAGCCTTGGGGCACGAATTTGCATGAAAATCGACCTGACGATGGAGCCAGTAAAGGGATTTCCTCTTGTTTTATCTCCGAAACAATGTATTTGGCGAGAGGTCAATTATGAAAAGATGGGGTTTTTTTTTTTTTTTGTTCTAAATGTTGCCAGCAAGGGCATACCTCAATTGCTTGTTGGGTGGAGAGAGAAGCGAAGGGATGATGAAAAAAATAAAGAAAAAAGATTTGGAAACCAAAGAGTAATGATGGTGTAATGGAAACCAATACCAATGTGGATAAGGAGGCAAAGAAGGTGGAGCAAGAAGCAGGACCTAGTAATGTACCCATGACAAAGAGGACCATAGATAGGTGTTCTGTATTAACGGAAATTCCTATGGCTTAAGTAAAAGGGGTACTTGCAAGGAAAAACTCTAATGTACTGCAGGGATGCTTGGAAAATAAGGTAAATGAAGTTTCAACAAAGAGTGATGAAGAGGAGTGTGAGGAAGACTAGTGTGATGACGATGCTCGAGTTTCGTATGGTGATAGTATTAAACTGAGTGAAGGTGGGAACCAAGGTTTACATCAGGGGGAATTGGCTCTCGGTTATTCGTCAGAGAGGGATGAAGGTGAAATTTCAGCGTTGAAGGGCAAAGAAAAAATGTATGAGTCTGATATAGGGCTGAGATGGACTCCCAAAAACACTAAAACCATAAAGGAAAAATCTATGAGGAAATCCCATAGGATTCACATCTGACCACATAAATTAAATTTATGACTAATACAATTTTTTTTTTTTTTGGAATATTAGAGGGTTGGGCAGGTCTAGAGGTAGGTTAAAGAAGCTGATTAATAAGTTTAATGTTGGTTTGTTTGCTATTTGAAAACCTTTCGCAGATGAGGAGAGGATGGTAATTCTAGGTGGTTTTCTAAACTATCACCATTTTATATCGAATGAAAATCAAGGCAATAAATTGTGGTTTTCTTGGAAGGATATGAATGCGCTTGAGGTGATTTCAATCATGACTCTGTTGATTTCTAGTGGTTCTTCAAGGAAGGCCAAAGGATGTTGGTGAGTGTTGTCTATGCCAAATGTTCTTATGTTTAAAAAAAAAAACAGAGAGAGAATTATGGTGGCAACTAGAGGAGTACCAAATTTTGGATTTTCCTTGCTTAGTCCTATGTGATTTTAATGTTATTCGAACGGATGCAGAAAAAATTGGTGGAAACCCAAGACCACTCTTACCTATGATGGAGTTTAATGACTGTTTACATCATTGTGTTCTTTTTGATTTACCAAACATAGGCCTTTATATGTCATGGTGCAATGGCCATGAAGGGGTGGCTCGTGGCTGGGCTAAGCTTGATCGAGTTGTCATTAATAATGCTTTTTCCAACCTCTATTTTTTGGCTCAATTCAAATATCTAAGTCAGAAATCCTCATATCATAATCTCATTGTGGTTTATATGAATACGTTAGTCTCTTTGTATGGTCCTACTCCATTTTGGTTCCTTAATATGTGAAGCTCGTATGATTTGTTTTTGTCATGTGTTAAAGATTCCTGGATCAGGAATGACTTAGCCTCAGGTCTTTTGAAACTTTCTATTCGTCTTAAGTGGGCTAAAGTTGCTTTACGTACATGGAATAAAAATGTCTTTGGGAGAGTGAGAGAAAACCTACAAGCTCTCGAGGAAAGGATGGAATCTCTAGAAAATTAGTTGCAATTAGGTTTTTCTGAGGAGGTGAAAGCCAATTACTTGACTACTAAGTTGGAGATTCATGTGTGGGAGAATAGGGAAGCATCTCGTCTAGGACAAATTGCGAAAAAATGGTTGATTGAGGGAGATCAAAACTCTAAATTCTTCCATTCAGTTGTTAATCAGAGGTGAAATAAAGGCCATATAGACCATATGGTTCTAAACGACGAGAGGATATTGGATGATGCTGAAGTAATACATAATGAAGCCGTTACTTTTTTCAAAATTTTCTCTTAGAGTCTTCAGTGGTTGAACCTTGTGATCTTTTTGAGGTAATGCAAAGACATATTTTAGATGCTGACAATAATTTTCTTTGCACCAATCTGACATAAGAAGAAGTTAAAAGAGCAGTGTTCTCTATTCCCTAAGAAAGCATTCTGGGTCCAAATGGATTTAGCTCTGAATTTTATATATCTTGCTTGGACATTGTGAAAATAGATGTCTTGGATGCGGAAAAGAATTTTTTTTAGGGGCACTCCTCTTTCTAAGTTCTTTTCCTCTTCATTTATTGTTTTAATTCCGAAGGTGGGCAATCCTTCTAGTTTTGATAAATTTCAGCCTATTAGTTTATGCTCTATGACTTACAAAATTTTTTCCAAGATTATTATTTATAGGCTAACTAAGATTGTTGATAAGTTGGTCTCGCATGAGCAATGTGCTTTTATTCCCGGGTGTAGTATTTTTGAGAATGATACGCTTGCATATGGAAATGGTTCATTCTTTGTACAAAAAAAATGGCTGGTGGCAATATGATGGTAAAACTAGATATGGCTAAGGCTTATGATAAAGTGAATTGGAATTTTCTTTTGGAGGTTCTTAAGGCTTTTGGCTTCTTAGAGAGGTTTTGCAAGCTCATAAAAAAATTGTGTGGAGTCCCTGTGAATTTTCGTTATGATGAATGGAACATTTAAGGGGTTTTTCATCAATCAACTAGAGGCTTGAGGCAAGGGGATCCACTTTCTCCTTATTTGTTCATCATAATGGATGAGGTTTTGACAAAGTTTCCTAGGAAAAGCTATGAGACATGTCATAATGGAGAATTTAATCATTCGATTGCGGCCCCTTTGGTTTCGCATTTGCTTTATGCGGATGATATTCTTTTTTTTGCAAATGATGGGAAAATGTCTATTAGAAATTTGGTTTACGCACTCGAGATATATGAGAAGTTGTCGGGTCAAAAAATCAGCAAGACAAAGTTTGCATTATTCCTTTCAAAATACATTATTCCTGCTCGGAAACATGGTTTATTGAGAATCATGGGTTTAATGGAAGGTAAATTCCCAATTATGTATTTGGATGCGCCTTTGGTTTCTGGAAAATTACCTTCCATGATCTTGGAGCCTCTTGTGGAGAAGATTAGGAAGAAAATTGTAGGGTGAAAATTTAAGTCACTCTTACAAGATGGAAGATTGATTTTATTAAGACATGTGTTGTCTAGCATGCCAATACATTTGATGTCTGTTATTAATGCTTCTCACATCAACTCTCTTCTCGCTAATTTTTTTGTGGGGAGAGGTGAAAGGTAAAAAGAAGATTCATTAGTGCTCTTGGGAGAAAATTTGTAAACCTACCTCGGAAGTTGGTATGGGCTTGAGCGATCTTAAAGAAGTCCAAAAAACTCTTCTCATGAAATTTGCCTTCAGACTGCTTACTTCTAACAATCTATGGTTAGGTTTTTTCAAGGCTACATATTGTAGAAATGATCATTTATTAACAAGAAAGGAAAGACCAAATGACTCTTTGTTCCAGAAATCAATGATGGCCACCTTTCTGGAAGTTATGGATAATGTGAAAATTTTTGTGAGAAGTGGGAACTCTTCTTTTTGGTTTGATAGGTGGCTTACATCAGGCCCATTAGTAGTGCACACTGAGGATATTTTGAATAAAAATATGTGTATTAAGGATTGCTAACTCAATAACAACTAAAATTCTTATTTATTAATGGAATTGGCTAAGGCCGACAGAATAATAGAAATCTTGCATAATGTGCCAGCTGGTAAAAGTGGTTAGGATATATTCATCTGGAAGCCTGCCCCTAATGGCAAATTCTCTACAAAAATGGAATGGGAGGCAATGAGGAGCAAAAGTAATAATTTTGAGTGGAATGACTGGTTTTAGTATTCTTTATTGCCTAGAAGAATCTTAATGTGTTTATGGAAAGTCTAGTTTAGATGCTTGACAATAGATGATAGAATTCAGACCAAAGGAATATCGATGGTTTCAGTTTGTGATTGTTGTGCACATAGAAGTGAGGAAAACATTGATCACATTCTTTCTTTAAGCGAGGTGGCTTCAGAGGTTTGGTGTCAGGCTAGTGTGGTGTTGAGGATTCCTTTCCAATGGTTCCTTTCCTAGAAAAATAGAATTGCAAACTGGTTCCACTATGCTCAAAAATCATCTATTAAAGGTATTTTAATCGGTCTGATTCCGTGTTTGATTACGTGGTGCCTTTGGAATCAAACATGCAAAATGATAATGGAAGGAGTTTATCAAAGTGCGGATTAGACATGGAGAAGTGTTCGACACTAGGTTAGTTCTTTAGCTGAAAGCTCTAATTCTTTTTGAAAATTGAAGATATACGACATTATGATTTTGAAAGAGTTTCACATTCAGCATCAGGGAGTTTGTGCCAAGCCTGGAAAAATTATTTCGTGGGTTAAACCCTTGGTAGCGTGGATAAAACTTAATTGTGATTGGAACTGTAGGGGCAATCTGGGTACTTCATGAGGGGGAGGAATTATTCAAGACTGTCATGGCATGGTGAAATTGGTTTTTTCAAGCTATTTTGGCAATGGTATGAACAATGGTGTGGAATTAAAAGCAATTCTAGAAGGAATTCATTTATGCAAATGACTTCATTATTTTAATGTGATTATTGAAAGTGACTTGCGAATTGTTGTTGTTTGGCTTCGGAAGGATAGATGTACCTTATTGTATCTTTCTAATTTTTGGGAGGACCTCGTGGCGGAGCTAGAAATGTATCCTTTGGATGGATAGGTTGGGTCTCACTTCCTTTCATCATTAGTTCAACCTTTTGATTTTTTTTTTCGGTAGGTTTTGATTGTTTGATTTTATTTTGTTTTATTATTTTTTTATAGGTCTATTTAGATTTGCTTTACTTGGATTTGTAGTCCTGTTTTAGTTGGTTGTTAGTTTTGTTTTTTGGGAGGCCTTTAATTTTTTTTATCTATAATCTCCCAATGCTTATCTTGTAACCATGATATTCCTCTGCCAAAAGTGAGGGCATATCAATAAATAAATGGGGATGTCACCCTCCTTATTATTTTAAAAAAAAAGAAAAAAAAAACTAATCACTTTTAATATTTTAATTTTTTAATAAAAATTTACTTTTTAATAGTCGATTATGTTCATTTTTATAAACATATCTATACCTATCATGTAGAACTGTACACGGTTCGATGCGGTTCGATTTTAGCCAGAACAGAATCAAAATTTTTGGTTTTGGGATTTTTGAACCGAAATAAAAATCGAACCAAAATTATGCTTTAATTAAAAACCAAAAAAGTGGTGGTTCGATTGCAGTTTTTTGGTTTTAAACCAATTCTTCTCCACATAGAAATAAAAGCAAAAAATAAAATGTAAGAACCTGATCCATGAGATTTGGGAATAAATAAATAAGGATAGGGCAAAACAATAAATTGAATAGTCTTCGTTGTCGAAGCCAAAATTCATCAATGAAAACCCTTCTGATGTTTGGCAATGAAATCTAGAGGCTCGTCAACAAGGAAAAGTTGAGAGGTTTTGAGAAATCCAAAAATCTCAAGCTCGTCAATGAAGGCACCCCCTCATCGACGAACTGTCTATATTGCCTCGTCGATGAAGACACCGCCTCATTAATGAGGTTGGCTGAGTCAAAGCTGCTATAAATATCTTTTTGGGTTGCTTTGGGGCTAAGTTAGCAAGTTTCTCTCTCTTTCTCACTAGGAACTCGAGCTCCACTCTCTCTCTCTCTAGATTTCTTCATCGTACGTTGTTAGAATCGACAATCCAATGTTACCACAAGGATCAGAGAAGGATTCTCTTCGAGATTTGTGGAATGGATCTTCATTTCAAGCATTTTCGGGTTTTGACCGAAAATCAAGGTAAGACTCAGTTTTCATTTTCATTTTTGTAGTTCTGTAGAAAATGAAATTGTAAGTATGTTTTGTACTATGATTTATAGGTTTTGGGAACTCAATTCGCTGTTTAGGATTCGTAGAGTTTAGGTTTGGATGTTTGGGGGAAGGTAAGGGGATTATGTTTATATTGGTTATTTTCGAAATTGAATTTAGTAGAACTATGGTTCACGGTCCTATGTGTATTTTGACTACTCATTTGGGGAAATCTAGTGGGTGAAAATTTCAGAATTTTAGTGTTACAGTTTTGGGAGAAAGGGGGTATTAGGTTGCATCCCTGGTTTCGTTGGAAAACCGTGGATATATTGTGATATATATTATGTTATGGAAATAGTCGTGCCTTGACTTGTTTAAACTGTATTTTTGGAAAATCATGATTTTTTTTAGATTACCAAATGGGTGTGGATTGAATTGTTATATGAACATGCATGAGTTGTGATTTTATGAAATGAGATATAGGAACGGGGTTCCGAATTGTTCCAGGTTGTGAAAGAGTGTTCGACTCTATATCCGAGGGTGTGAAATACCACCTGCTAGTGGCAAGAGTGTCCTGCTCTATATCCGAGGGCATTAGCCTTTCTGGCTGATCATCAAAGGGTTTGGATCCACCAGTTGTACCAGTTACGATGCCATGGGAGCCTGGGGCTATGCCATTTACAGGGGACACCGTGTAATGCGGGCCAACTTTGGGCCGAAGGGTGTGAAGACATTGGGTTACTTGATCATATGTGTGTGTGAGAAGCACTATATTGGAACTGTTTTGTAAACATACTGGAATTGTATTGAATTGTGTATGTTTTATGTCATGATAACACTCATATGCCACACACCGGTATAACTTGTATCTTCCTTATTGAGAGTTGTCTCACCCCTATCATACGTACATGTTTTTTTCAGGTCCTTCGAGTAACCGAAACTAGCATCATTGTGTTGGAAGCATAGTGGTCGGTGTACTGCGTGAAGTACTTGTGTAAGTACTAGGACTATATCGGGTTGTTATTTTGGGTTTTGGCTAGCACCCAAGTTTATGTTTGGAGTATAGCATAGTCTTCTTTTTGTATAGACTCGGGTATGGTACAATATATGTATAGAAATAAAATTTTTCGCTGCGTATATTTCGTGTATATGAATGTGTATAGGGTGTAATGGAACCTCACGGGGTCGGACCCTCATTCATTATTATATCATTGGTGTTTTGTATGATACAGAGACAGGTTAGGTTACTAATTCACCCCTGGGTCCCATTACTGGGTTCGAGGTGTGACAGCTTGGTATAAGAGCTAACCAGGTTTCAAGGTCTTGTAGACTTGGTTAGGCATAGCTATGTGTACATACCAGAGTATACGATTTAGGAAATGGGTAGAGTAGGTTGAGGGTCATTTTGTTGCTAGACAGGAAATCATTGGTGGTGTTGTGTGTTTTTCCTAGAATGACGATTTTAGTAAAATCATGGCAAACCATTGATGATTTTTGTGTCGATGTGATAGGATAGACCTAGACCCATGAGGTGGTAGTTAATATGATTAGTTGTAAATGATTGCGTTAATTGTACGTAATGTAGGAGTACTAATAGATTCCTATCATATTTTTCAGAATGGAGCCCAATGATAATAACTTGGAAAGTGATTCTGAGGAGACCGCGAGCGATGAGTCTCCTTCTATGCCTCGAGGGTTGACGAGGCAAGTTATGTAGGAGATCGGGTGGAGTGTTAGGAGACGCGAACGTTCTCCTAATGTTGTGGGGTGTACCATCAATAGGTTCACACATATGCACCCTCCGACGTTCTTAGGAGGACCCAATCCGATGATAGCAGAGGACTAGGTTGAGAAGACCAAGAGGATTCTAGAGGTCCTACACTGCACAGATAAGTAGAGAGTTCTCTACGCTACCTTCTAGTTGTCTAGGGAAGTGGGGCGATGGTGGACTACAGTGATTCCGCTGGAGAAGCAGAGAGCTAGTCCTATAGAGATGACATGAAGCTGATTCAAGGAAGTGTTCTTTGCGAGATACTTCCTGGCCTCCACACGCGATGCTAAGGTGGATGAGTTTTCTGCTCTAACACAGGGAGATATGACGGTGCAGGGTTATGCTACTCGATATATAGAGCTATCCCATTTTGCGCCGTGTTTGACCTCGAATGAGTATGAGAAGACTCAGAGGTTTAAGAAAGGCTTGAGGAAAACTAGAATACCGAGCACCAGAGTTCTCAGGTGAATCAGTCAAGTGATCGTTGTATCAGGTGCTACAGATGGCATAGCGGTGAATGCCAACCGTTTAGGGGTAACTACTACAATTGTGGCTAGTCAGGTCACATGGCTCGAGATTGTCTTGCACCAAATATGGGTATGCTTGCTTCAAGTCAGAATTAGGAAAGTAATCAAGTATCTCGAGGAACTTATCAGGAAAACACAGCTCTGGCAAGGGTATACATGCTTACTCTAGCGGATGCTGAACATGCAGGGAATATGGTTATAGGTACTATGATGTTGCTTTTAAATAGAGCTATGGTTTTATTTGATTTAGGTGTGACCCATTCCTTTATATCTACTAACTTTGTAAAATTATGTGAGGTTGAGACCCAAGTCATGAATGAAGAGTTGTTTGTAGCTACACCATCTAGGAGTGTACCGTTCTATAGGAGGATGTTAGAAAACTACCTAGTGGTAATTTAGGGAAGGTTGCTACCGGCGAATCTTGTGGTATACAACATGTCTAAGTTTGATGTCATACTAGGGATGGATTGGTCATCCTCCAGTTATATTATGATCAACTATCACAGAAAGGTGGTAGTATTCAAACCTCCTGGAGAGCAGGAGTGTGAGTTTGTAGGATCATGTGTGCATTCGACGCCATAAGTTCTATTGGCATTACAGGTAAGGAGGATGCTCTTGGATGGATGTCAGGGGTACCTAGCTTGCATGAGGGAACCTCCGCAAGATAAGTTGAAGTTTGAGGATATTCGAGTGGTTAACAAGTTCCCAAATGTGCTTCCCAAAGATTTAGCCGATTCACCTATAGATCGTGAGGTGGAGTTTGCGATAGAGTTTTTGCCTGACAAGGCACTGATCCTAAAGCTCTGTATCAGATGGCTCCAATAGAATCTCAGGAGTAGAAGGAGCAGTTGCAGGAATTACTAGACAAGGGATTTATCCAACCTAGTGTTTCGCCCTAGGGAGCTCCAGTTTTGTTTGTGAAAAAAAAGGACGGGTCGATGCACATGGAGTATGACTGTGAAGAACCGTTACCCGTTAACTCGTATTGATGATCTCTTTGACCAGCTACAGGGGGCATTGGTCTTTCAAAGATCAACCTACGGTCAGGGTATCATCAGGTGAAGGTTAGATCTGAGGATGTTGCCCAGATTGCTTTCCAAACCAGATATGGCTACTACGAGTTCTTAGCTATTCCTTTTGGTTTGACTTATCGATGATATTCTGGTATACTCGAGGAGTCTAGAAGAGCATGAAAATCATCTGAGGTTGGTACTACAGATTTTGCGAGAGAGGAAGCTATATGTCAAGCTAAAGAAGTGTGAGTTCTAGTTGAATCAGGTCGCATTTTTAGGCCATGTGGTGTCTAAGGGCAGTATCTCAGTTGATCCTAGCAAGATCAAAGCTATGGTTGACTAGCTGAGATTGAAGAGTTTGTAGGAGGTTCGGAGTTTCCTACGAATGGTAGGTTATTATCATCGATTGAAATGCAATTGCTTGTTGGGTCAAGTTCTATTGCCATCTTAGCAACGACAACAAGTTTGTTAATCACCTATTAATAAGAAGGAAAAAAAAAATGTAGAATGAAAAGAATTATCACGTGGAGGGATTCTCCAAGTTGTCTGGACCTCTGACACGTTTGACTAAGAAGGGGGTGAAGTATGATTGGACCAAGGATTTCAAGTGGCGTTTCCAGGAGCTGATGCAGTGATTGGTTACCACTTTGATTTTGACCATTCCTTCTGGGGATGACGGTTTTGTGATCTATAGTGATACATATTTGAAGGGTTTGGTATGTGTGCTTATGCAACAGGGCAAGGTAATAGCTTATGCTTCTTGGTAACTTAAGGAATACGATAAGAATTACCCTATGCATGATTTGGAATTGACTACTGTAGTTTATACACTGAAGATCTAGCAACACTACATGTATGGTGTTCAATGCGAGATTGTCATTAATCACAAAAGCCTCAGGTAATTTTTTGCGCAAAAGGAGTTGAACATGAGGCAGTGGAGGTGGCTTGAGCTGATCAAGGACTACAATTGCACCATCAGTTATCACCCGGGGAAAGCTAACGTGGTAGCTGATGCATTGAGTCGGAAGTCAAAGCATGCGGCAGTATCTGCAGATGTAGCTCAGCATCATATCAGATGGGATCTGGAAAGCCTTGGTATTGAGTTAGTGTCTGGTGATCATCAGACATTCATTGCTAGCTTGGTGATTTAGTCAACCTTCTTTGAGCATATTAAAGTTGCACAGGCTAGTAATGATGAGTTAGTTAAGACTGTGGAGAAAGTACAAAAGGGTTTGGTTACAGATTTTAATATCTCCGAGGGAGGTGTGTTGAGGTTTGGAACCAGGTTATACATTTCAAACAATGATGAAATTAGAAGGACGATTCTAGAGGAAGCACATCGTTCAATGTATACGGTATATCCGGGTCGTACGAAGATGTATCAGGATTTGCACGAGACCTTTTGGTGGAGTGGTATGAAAAGGCAGATTGCTTAGTTCGTGGAGTGGTATCTAATGTGTCCGCAGTTGAAAGTCGAACATCAGAGGCCGGCAGGGCCGTTACAACCCTTAACTATTTCAAAATGGAAATGGGAGCATATTTCCATGGACTTTGTTACCAGATTGCCGCCAGCGCTTCACGGATAGAATGCCATTTGGGTGATCATGGACGAATTGACAAAATCTGCTTACTTCGCACCAATGAAGATTAGCTACTCTTTGAGTAGGCTAGTAGACTTGTATGTGCATGAGATAATTAGAATGTGTGAGATACCAGTGTCCATTGTGTCAGATCAAGACACGAAATTTACCTCTCGTTTCTGTAAGAGCTTGTAGGAAGCATTGGGGACGAAGCTTACTTTTAGTAGAGCATTCCACCCCTAAACTGATGGAAATTCGGAGAGGACAATACAAATCTTGGAGGATATGTTATGGGCTTGCATGTTAGACTTTTGCGGTGGTTGGATGCAATTTATGCCACTAGTAGAATTTGCCTATAACAATAACTTCCAGGCAAGTATCGGTATGGCGCCGTTCGAGGCTCTGTATGGTCGGAGGTGTCGGTCCCCTCTATATTGGGACAAGGTTGGTGAACGTCAGGTGTTAGAACCTGAACTCGTGTAGCAGGCGTTTGAGAAGGTGGGTTTGATCCAGGATAAAATTAAATCGGCTCAGAGTCAGAAAAAGAGTTATATGGATATTCGCTGCTATGAGTTGGAATTTGAGGTGGGGGATAAGATATTTTTGAAGATCGCTCTGATGAAATAGGTGATGAGATTTGGAAAGAAGGGCAAGCTGACCCCAACGTATATTGGACCATTCAAGGTTCTTGAGTGAGTGGGCCCGGTAGCCTACAGGATTGCATTACCCCCAATACTCTCAAGGATCCATGATGTGTTTCACATATCTATGTTGAGGAGGTACGTGTCGGATCCGTCGCATGTTATTTGTCACGAGAACTTGGAAATTGGGGATACTTTAGCATATGAGGAAGTACCCGTTCAGATTCTATACCATAAAGTTCAGAAGTTATGTACCAAAGACATACTGTTAGTGAAGGTATTGTGGCGAAATCACGAGGTTGAGGAAGCTTCTTGGGAATTGGAAGCGAAGATACGCTAGAAGTATCCACAATTGTTATGAGTTGTGATTTTGATAGTAGAAATAGTGAGTATGTGTGTATTACCCTACTATGGTATTTAGATAGGTGGTTAGTTGTTGGGGGTGTGTTATTGTGAACTCCTGAGACGTGTATGTATGTAACCATGGTATTCTTCCGCTATAACTGAGGGTATGTATGTATTGTGATGAGGCTATTTTGTAGTATCTGTAGGTTTTTTTCTAGAGTCGAGTGTGTGTTTGGTGGTGTGAATGAGTGCGTGAATGAGAGATTAAAAATTTCAACGACAGAATTTTGTAAGGAGTAGAGGTTGTAAGAACCCGATCCGTGAGATCCGTAATAAATAAATAAGGAAAGGAAAAAATAGTAAATTGAACATGCCTTGTCGACGAAGCTAGAATTCATCGACAAAGGCCCTTCTGATGTTCGGCGACGAAATGCAGTGGCTCGTCAACGAGGTGAAGCCAAGAGGTTTCGAAAAATCCGAAAGTCTAAAGCTCGTCGATGAGGCCACTACTTTGTCGACGAACTGTCTACATTGACTCATCGATGAAGACAACACCTCGTTGACAAGGTTGGCCGAGTCCAAAGTGCTATAAATATTTTTTTGGGTTCCTTTGGAGCTAAGTTTGCAAGTTTTTTTTTCTCTCTCTACAAACTTGAATGCCACTCTCTCACTCTAGATTTATTCATCGTACGTTGTTAGAATTGACAATCCGATGTTATTATGAGGATCAGGGAAGGATTCTTTTTGAGACTTGTGGAACGGATCTTCGTTTCGAGCGTTTTCAGGTTTTGATAAAAAATCGAGGTAAGGCTTAGTTTTTATTTCTATTTTGGTAGTTCTATAGAAAATGAAATTGTAAGTATGTTTTGTATTGTGATTTATAAGTTGTGGGAACTCGGTTCGCTGTTTAGGAGTCGTAGAGTTCGGGTTTGGATTTGTGGGGAAAGGTAAGGGGATTCAGTTTATATTGGTTATTTTCGAAATTGGATTCGGTATAACTGTAGTTCACGGTCATATGTGTGTTTTGACTCCTTACTTAGGGAAATCTGATAGGTAGAAATTTTGTGATTTTCATATTATAGTTTTGGGAAAAAGGGGGCATTAGGTTGCATCTCTGGTTTCGTTGAAAAATCGTGGATACAATGTGATCTATATTGTATTATGGAGATGGTCGTGCCTTGACTTGTTTAAACCGTATTTTTGGAAAATCATAATTTTTTTTAGATTACCAAATGGGTGTGGATTGAATTATTATATGAACATGCATGAGTTGTGATTTTCTAAAATGAGATATAGGAACGGGGTTCCGAATTGTTCCAGGTTGTGAAAGAGTGTCCGGCTCTATATTCGAAGGTGTGAAATACCACCTACCAATGGCAAAAGTGTCTGGCTCTATATCCGAGGGCGTGAACCTTTCTGGTTGATCACTAAAGGGTATGGATCCACCAGTTGTACCAGTACGATGCCATGGGAGTCTGGGGTTACGCCTGTGCCAAGGAGGCCGTGTAATGTGGGCTTCGGGCGGAAGGGTGTGACGACATCGGGTTACTTTATGATCTGTGTGTGTGTGATGAGCACTATACTAGAATTGTTTTGTGAACATACTGGAATTATATTGAATTGTGTATGTTTTATGTCATGATAACACTTGTATGTCATACACCGATATAACCTGTATCTTCCTTACTAATAGGTGTCTCACCCCTATCGTACATACATGTTTTTTTTAGGTCCTTCGAGTAACTAGAACTAGGGTCCTTATGTTGGGAGTGTAGTGGTCGATGTACTGCATGAAGTACTTGTGTAAGTACTAAGACTATATCGGGTTGTCATTTTAGGTTTTGGCTGGCACCCGGGTTTATGTTTTGGATTATGGAGCTTAAACTCTTTTTTGTATAGACTTTGGTATGGTACAATGTATGTATAGAAAGAACATTTTCCACTGCGTATATGTCATGTATGTGAATGTGTATAGGGTGTACCGGAACCCCACAGGGTTGGACCCTCATTCATTATTATATCATTGGTGTTTCATATGATATAGAGACGAATTAGGTTACTAATTCACCCCTAGGTCCCATTATGGGGTTCAAGGTGTGACATAAAAAACAAAGAAAACATATAAAACTTATAGCAGGTGCTCTGAAGACACAGGAGGGAAGCAGAGCCACAGACGCCAGGTAGAGATGGTGGCTACTAGTGCAGGTTGCTCAACACTACAAAAAAATTGGTTTTTAGTGACGAAATTATTAGTGACGGATTTAATTTCGTCACTAAAGGTGGGTATTAGTGACAAATTTGAGAACTGTCACTAATACGGAACTATTAGTGAGGAAATTGAATCCGTCACTAATAATTTCATCACTAAAAATAAAAAAAAAATCACAAGAAATAGTTATTCGTGCATAAATTATCTCGGAAAAATATTTGTGACGATTTTGACAGTATTAGTGACGAACAAGATTCGTCACTAAAAGATATTTATTAGTGACGAATAAATAACCGTCACTACTATTATTTTAAAAATAAGTAAAAAAATTTTGTTTTAGAGTATTGGTGACGTTTTTATATATTCATCACTATTACCCAGTATTAGTGACGGATTTGGGAGCCGTCACTAATAGTTCCATATTTAAAAATAAATATTTTTTTTTTATTTCTGTGTATTAGTGACGAATAAATAAATTCTTCATCATTTGCCAATTATTAGTAATTAATTTGAGAACCGTCACTAATACTTCCCATATTTAAAAATAATCTCAATATTTTTATTTCAAAGTATTAGTGACGAATTTATAAATTCGTCACTATTGCCCCAGTATTAGTGACGGATTTGAGAACCGTCACTAATACTTTATGTATTTAAAAAAAAAAATAAGAATTTTGGTTTTAGAGTATTAGTGACGAATTTATACATTCGTCACTATTGCCCCAGTATTAGTAACAGATTTGCGAATTGTTACTAATACTTCTCGTATTGAAAAATAATCTCAATATTTTTCTTTTAGAGTATTAGTGACGAATTTATATATTCATCACTATTCCCTTAGTATTAAAGATGTATTTGAGAACCGTCACTAATACTTCTTATATTGAAAAATAATCTTAATATTTTTATTTTAGAGTATTAGTGATGAATTTATATATTTGTCATTATTGCCCCAGTATTAGTGACGAATTTGAGAACTGTCACTTGTACTTTCCGTATTTAAAAATAATCTCAATATTTTTATTTCAGAGTATTTGTAATGAATATATATATATTCGTCACTATTGCTGCAGTATTAGTGACGGATTTGAGAACTATCACTAATACTTCATGTATTTAAAAAAAAAAAAAAAGAATTTTGGTTTCATAGTATTAGTGACAAATTTACACATTTGTCACTATTGCCCCAGTATTAGTGACGGATTTGAGAACCATCACTAATACTTCCCGTATTGAAAAATAATCTCAATATTTATATTTTAGAGTATTAATGACGAATTTATATATTTCACTATTACCCCAATAATAGTGATGGATTTGAGAACTGTCACTAATACTTCTTGTACTAAAAAATAATCTCAATATTTTTATTTTAGAATATTAGTGACGAATTTATATATTTGTCACTATTGCACCAGTATTAGTGACAGATTTGAGAACCGTCACTAATACTTCCCGTATTTAAAAATAATCTCAATATTTTTATTTCAGAGTACTAGTGACGAATTTATATTTTCATCACTATTGCCCCAATATTAGTGACAGATTTGAGAACTGTCACTAATACCTCATATATTTAAAAATAAATAATTTTTTTTTGTTTTAGAAAATTAGTGACGAATTTCTTTATTCGTCACTATTTGTCAATTATTAGTGATAGATTTGAGATTCGCCACTAATACTTCCCATATTGAAAAATAATCACAATAATTTTGTTTTAGAGTATTAGTGACAACTTCATATATTCGTCACTATTGTCCTAGTATTAGTGACGAATTTGAGAACCGTCACTAATACTTCCCATATTTAAAAATAATTTCAATATTTTTATTTCAAAATATTAGTGACAAATTTATATATTTACCACTATTACCCCAATATTAGTGACGAATTTGAGAACCGTTACTAATAATTCATGTATTTAAAAAAAATAAGAATTTTGGTTTCAGAGTATTAGTAACGAATTTATTAATTCGTCATTATTGCCCCACTAGTAGTGATGGTTATGAATTCGTCACTATTAGTCCTTTAATTAATTTTACCTCAATCTTCCTTCTCTTCCCTCATTTCCCTTATTTCTTTCCCGCTCCTCTACTCGTCTTTCGCTGCTCTCCCGATCCCCTTCCTTTCCCTCCCCCCTTCTTTTCACCTCCCTACCCACTTAGTCGCCGTCGAGAACCCCGCCTCTGGCTACCCTCGGAGCCGCAACCGCAGCTGCCACCACCGCTACCCACTTAGTCGCCGTTGAGTCCTTTGCTTCCCAACCTTGCCTCTGGCTACCCTCTCTCGAGTTGGGTGTGGGTTTTTTTTTTAATTAGATTTGGGAGATTTTTAAGTTTCCCAGTATATGAGGATATACATCATGCTATGAAAATATTACTGTTTAAACTGAAAATGAAAATTTTTTTTTTGATTCAATGTTCTAACTCCTTTCATACATCAAAATATCAAGAGGTTGGACATGTGGTTTGCTCAAAGTTCCAATCTTTGTTGTGACCATGCACTCATGATAATTCGTTAGTTGTTATTCAGTGTTAATAACAGTCATTGGTGACTTTCTTGAAGCAGGACAATGCCCATAGGCTGTTTCTGTGAGGCTGTGGCAATGTTATGTAAGTTAGTTGGTGATTTCTCAATGGTAGTTTCACTGGTTCATCTCTCCAATTGTTCCAGTTGTGTGTTGCTTTCTTGGTGCTGTGTCTGAGTTACTTGGTTCCGTGGCAGCCTTGTACTTATTTATTTGTAACTTGTTCATGGTGGGTCACCTTGTTTGTGGTAAGGGACAAAAAATGGAAAATGCATAATTTTTTTTTTTTTTTTGTAATTTAGACTAATGAACTTTAAATTTTTTAAAAAATGAAAAAAAATATTCGTCATATTTTTGCAATTTGAATAAGTTTTCTCGATATATTAAACAAGTTGTGACCTAGTTAGATTGAAAGTCATTCTTATATATATATATATATATTTATTTATTTATTTATTCCAATTAGTTTTTTTTATACTATTCCTTTTTTTTTTGTTTATTTAATTAATTAATTTATTAATAATATTATTTTATTTTATTTTATTTTTTTCCCGAGTTACTATAGTTCCCAAATCCAAGTAGTTGCATTTAAGTTGTTCTAGTCGTCTCGGTGGCTTATGACATTGATAGTTCCTAAATCCGAGTAGTCATACTCAAGTAGTTCTACCTATCTTAGAGGCCTGTGGCATTGATACTTCCCAAATATGAGAAGTTGCATTCAAGTTATTTTGGCTACCTTGGAGGCACATGGCATTGATAGCTCCCAAATCCAAGTAGTTACATTCAATTTGTTTTGCCTATCTTGGAGGCATGTGACATTGATAGTTCCTCAATCCAAGTAGTTGCAATTAAGGTTTTATGAATGTCTCAGAGGCATGTGGTTTTAGTTCCCAAATCTGAGTAGTCATTTTTCACGTTTGTGAGCTACCTTTGTCGTACATGGCACAGTTTCAAAACATGTGGTAGTAAAATTTCCATAAACTAGGAAAATTTACACCTTACTTTGTAAGTTTGTTGAGTTGGCCTAGAATTCCATACATCTTTGTAAATCCACATGCATTTTATCTTTCTTTTTTTTATTATATATAAGGCATGGTCCAAAATTTGTTTCTTTTGCCTTTATATATACTTGTTACTAAAAGATGATAAAAGATGGGTCTTTTGTCATTTTGAGTGGCAAACCTATAAAGAAGGGTAGTTGTAAACACCCCAATTTTTCAGAGGCTTATATAACAATATTTAACAAATTTTATTTCATAAAATGAAAAGAAATACAAAAAATTGAATTTATACATTGGAAATAATAAAAAAAATTAGAACAGGAAAAAATAAAAAGAGGTAGGCTAGCATCTTCAAGTTGTAAAATTCAAACCTTCATAGAAAGAAAAATAAACATGTGTGAAAAATGTGCAAACGTCAAAATTAGTTGTGATTGATGAAATTAAGTGTTGATTGATTAAATCAACATTAAGTGGATTGAATCCTAAGACATATAAATAGAGTCTTCTGAAAGTGAGAAAGATGCATTCACATTGTGATAAGCATATATAGAGAGAAGTCGTATAGGCAATTGTGAGAGTTTTAAACGAGAGTGGGCTATAGAGTTAGGGAATTGGAGATATCGTGAAGGAAAAAAGAGGAATTTAGAAAGCTACTAAAAATATTCAAGAGTTTAGGGGCAATTGTAGAGTTTAAGAAATCGATTGTTTGAATTATAGAAAAGAGGAATTCAAGGGATTGAAGCAAAAAGCCAGAGTTAGAGAAGATTGAGGGATTGACATTGAATTTGAATACCGGAGGAGTGTGAAGACTAAGGTTGGTTTTTCCTTTTTTCTTTTGTTTATTTTTCATTTTAAATTGCACAAGTTTTGAAATTGAAATCTAGTGGTTTGAAATAAAAAATATTGTTTAAATTAAAAATTTTGATCCAACCCATTAACCTAGATCTGATCTATTAATTGAATTAGACCCGTTGATGATTTGTTGACATATGACACATGACCCAATACTAGGATCCAATCTGAAATGCTAAGACCCGAGTCCAACTTGGACTTGGCTCCATTGAATGCTAAACCCAAGCTAAATTGGGCCCAACCCAAATATTTACTTTAACCCTTGCGCAATTTGTTAATTTAAGCTCGACCTAATAAGTTAGCCTAAGCCCAAAGCCCAAATTGACTATTACTTGGCCTACCAAGTAAAATAAATTCAAGCCCAAAAAGAAAAAAATCAATTTATTGGTTGTTTCGTTAACAGGAATTTTTGGTTTCCCGGGAAAATGTAAGCCAACTAGGAAATGAAAAAAAGAAAGAAAAAAAAAAAGGGAATGAGAAACTTAACCTTAGAGAAGCTTGGTTTGTTCTTGAAACTCCCTTCTTAGTTCAGTTTTGATAAAATAAAATAAAATAAAAAGACATAATAAGGTTAGATAGCAAAAGAAACAAAGCAAAATGAGAGGGAGTGCGACATCTGAAGGAAAATGAGAAAAGAAAATTGGAGAGAAATGAGAGAGAAGATTAGAGAAAGAAGACTAAGAAAGAAAATCAGAGAAGAAATAAAATCAGAGAGAAAGGAAAGAAAATAAGAGAGAAATAAAAGAGAAGATCAGAGAAAGAGGAAAGGAAAGAGAAAGAAGAATGAGAGAGAAAATCAAATAAAGAGAGAAAGAAAAAGAGGATCTGTGAAGAGTTTGAGAGAATCCATAAGAGAAGAAAGGAAAAAAAGAAAAGAAAGAAAGGGCTGCAAGGGAAGAAAAGAGAAAAAGAAAAAAGGAGAGAATGAGAAGGGGGATAAAGAAACGAAACAAGAAAAAAGGAGAGATAAGAGGAAAAAATGTTTATATTTTATTAGGTGGGACATATGTCACCATTCAGATAGTGACACGTGGCACAACTAGGACCGCACGTTCGGATAGCGACATGGTGTAATCCTAGCCGCCCGATCTGTGTTTTCTCTAGATAGTCGGATTGTTGCCACGTCCTATTGTTTAACTAGCTAGCCTATCATTTACCACAATTCATCCATGAAGCACTTTCATTATATCATTCAATCAAATATCAGCTGAAGTTGTAAGCATTCATGAAAGCAGTTACAAGCAAGCATTAAACATTGAAGCAATGTAATTCATTAACAACACCTCTGTTAACATTGTGTGTCTAGCGAGGGAGGCAAGTAGGCTAAATACATAGACAATATCTAGTGAGTTTTACAAGTAGATTAACACGCACCCTCCCCTAAAGAGCTTTATATGCAATTCTCACCATGGCATTAGGAAACACTTAAATGACTAAGTTATACTGCCTTTTTGGCATAGGGAGAAACTACTACTAGAAAATAAACCTACACTAGTATTTACATAAAGGAAACCCATCCCAAACGCACGAGAACAGTGATCATAGGCAAGCATAATGCCCTGAACAATTTCGGCTCGTGACGCTCCCCCACTTGTGCATTCGATGTCCTCGTAGACTTTGACGTTAGGTACACTTCTACTTTGTTCATAAATGGTTGCATATCTTTCGCAAAAATCCAGTTGATTTCTTCATCAGCAAGGCTGAAATTAGGAATAACTTCCCAAGAGGGGGGTGAATTGGCTTTTAAAATTTTCTTTTAATTTCTTTTAAGATTCCTTAACTTCTTTAAACACTTAACCAATTCTTTAACTTGTTTGTTTAATTTCACCAATCACACAACAACTTAATATCTTTAATCAACCATACAACTAATAAAACATTCAAACAATAACTCACAATCTCCAAACCAACACAACCACAATTTATTTATCAAATATAAGTTCACTGCAACATTATTATATTGATGAAATCATTCAAGATTTAGCACTCTTGGAATACAAACACTATCCAATCAATCTCAAGCTTTATACCATTCAATCACAATATATCTTTTGTTGTCAGCCCTGGATATGAAATTGTAAGCCTTGTAGTTGAATTATAATTTATGCTTCGCTGATATAGATTTGCTTCTTCAATATGTTTTTCAACAACACATTCACACTATTCCCAAATACTTAGAATTCAAATTAACTTTCTATTAATCTATCTTTGGGTGTTTAACCAAGTAACGTACTCCTATATGGTTTCGGCAAAGAATGGTTCAACCAATGTACTCCCTTTCGGTTTTCGCAACCTAAATCAAAATCAAATTTAAAGTTTACTTGATTTCCAAATATACGTAAATTATATGATTTTCAAATTTAAACCATCCATGCAATTTAAATATGCACTGAAAATAAAGAATAGGGAAAGAAAGAGTGAGACGGAGATTTTTACGAGGTTCGGCTTCAACACAGCCTACGTCCTCGCCTTTAGCAAAACCACCAAAGGATTCACTAAACCTTTTCCGTTGATGGGTGGAACAAACCTTTACAACACTCATTGGTTAAGGTTAGAGTCCGCCTTCTCCAAACGATATTCCCTCATTCGGTTATTCCTTACATAGGCTAGAGCCCGCCTTTCTAAGAAATATCCCCTTGCTTAGCCAATGATCCAAACACCTTGGAACGACAATGAACTACTAGAAACACAAGATAAAATCTATGTACAAGTATACTCTCTCAAAGAGCAAGTTAGTACAATTTCAGCACTATATACTTGAATGTAAAATATCAATATGAAATAGAATGAAGATCAAGTGTAGAATTCACCAATATCATTCTTAGATGAGGATTAGCAGTAGGAGTTCAGTGGAGGAAGGATTAGCACTTTAGCATATCTTAGCAAAAGAGATTTACAATGAGTGAGGAAGAGAACTTGTAAGAACAAGAGTGCTTTTAGCTTCTCAAAACAGATTTTTCAATTCTTGGATATATTTTGATTTGCAAAACCATGTATTTATATGCTTTCAAACTTGTTTCCATATTGATAAAGTTTCCTTAGAAAGCTTCCCAAGTTATTAGAAAAATTGGTTCTCAAAACGGCTATATTTTAAAATATTAGAATTAAAAAATTTGCCCATTGAACAATGTTCAAGCGCCTAAAGTATCGGGGTTAGTCACCTGAAGTTTTATAAAACTATGATTTTCAAAGTTCGTACATGTTCAGGTGCTTGAACTCACAGGGTCAGTCGCCTGAGATTGTTCTGTCAGTTGTTAGGCGTCTGAAGTTCTACCGTGAACAGTGTTCAGTTGCCTGACAACTTTGATCCCGCTTCAGTGTTTTGGCCATACCTTTTTTTATATAACTCCAAATTAGGTTTTCTTGGTGTAAAAAAAAAAAAGCTAATAGAAATTCCTACAACTTTCATGTTGATCACTTTTTAAAATAAGGCGATTTTGATAGAGAAAAATGCACCTCAATGCGGATGTATAAAAACTAACAGCATTTGGAAAAACTCTTTTTGGTGCTTTTCATTCCAAAAATGATTCAAACCCTTTTAAAATAATTTTTGACCTTCTAAAAATACTTTTCAAGTATTTTAAAAGGTATCTAGGTCTAAGAAGTTAACCTAAGAGTTTCAAAATATTTCAAATGATATTTTAAACATTAAAGCACTTACATGAGACTTCTAAGACATTAACATTCTAGGTTCTTGAGTCTCCATGCTTTGTCCTTGGATTGAGTCCATCTTTTCTTCAAGCTTCCATATTCTTTGAGCTTTCTCACTTTGCCTTTCTTTGGCTCTTTTGACTTTAATATTCCTTGACTTTCAACAACTCATTCATGTCCTCATATTCTTCAAGGTTTAATATATCATCTTTAAATCCATGTTTTAACTCATTTAAACTTCATTTGATCATTGTGAGCACTTTGACCTTGCTTTCTCATATATGAGCCTTGAAATATCATTACTCACACAAATACATTAAATTTCACTTGTTTGTTAGCATCAAAACAAGATAACAAGATTTTAAGATTTTAAGCCTTGTAAGGCCAACAAAGGTCTTTCCACTTCACTAAGAACTTCCACCACTTCTTCCTTAAGGATATGAACTCTTTATCTGTAAGAATGTCTTCAACTTTACATCAGTTAGGTTGCACCGTCTTCAATTTTGCTATGTTAAACTAACTTCTGCTCGGATAATCGATGTCGATGTTGAACAATTTGAGGCAACCGACGTGAAATAAATTATGCACTTCCATCCAAGTAGGAGGGTCAATTATGTAAGAGGCCTTCTCGACTTTGGCCAAGACGGAGACTGGTCCTTTATATTTGCGAAGTAGTCTCTTATCTCATCCTCATAGTGAACTGATTTGTTAAGGATTGAGCTTAACAACCACCAAGTCACCTACGTTAAAGTGTTGTAGTTTTCTCCCCTGATTTGCCTACTTCTTCATCTACTTAGAAGCTTTCTCCAAATAGACTTGTGCAATCTCTGCATTCTGTCTCCATTCTCAGGTGAAGATGTACACCTTGAGATTCTTCCCTTTATATGGCAGGTCCACAATGTGAGTTAATAGCAGCTACTAGACAACAACAACCTCAAAAGGTCTCCCATTGGTTGTTGAGGTCCTTTGGACATTGAAAGAGAACTAAGCCATATCAAGTAGTTGCACCCAATTTTTCAATTTGGTATTGACGAAATGACGCAAGTACTATTCCAGTAGCCCATTGATCAAATCTCTCCGCCTGTCCATTTGTCGGTAGGTGATAACTCGAAGAGATGTCAATATGTGAATCAAGGATTTTGAAAAGTTTTGTTTAGAAGTTGCCATTAAATCGTGAATCTTGGTCACTAACAATATCTTGGGAAACACCCCAATATTTCACAACATTCGTAGAGAATAATTGTGCTATCTCCTTTGCCGAACATTACTTTGGTGTGACTATGAACATACAATACTTCGAAAACTTATCCATAACCACAAGTATAGACCCTGCATCTCTCACACTGGGTAGGTTGGTGATGACGTCCAATGAGACACTTTCCCACGATTTGGATGGTACTAGTAAGGGCTCTAGCAGCCTTGCATTCTTCCTTTGCTCCACCTTTCCTTGTTGGCAAGTGAGACAAATTCAAGTATAATCGACAGCATCATCACGCATGTGTGGCCAATAATACCTCTGCAAGGCCAAAGTGTGCTGCAATCCTAGATGTTCGGCCCACACGGTATCATGACACTTTCTCAACATGTATCTTCATTAGATTACCAGCTCATGGCACAAAGAGTCGGCTACCATGGGTCATTAGAAATCCATCTTCCATCCAGAACTGACGTTCTTTCCCCTCTTTGGTTGACTTTATTAGGTTTTGTACAACTCAATATTTGGCTAAATTCTCCTGGATGCGCTCCTGCATCATCATGGTAACAAGACTCATAGTTAAGTGTGCTACCATTTGCAAGGCCGCTAGCTCAACCTTCTTACTCAGTATATCCATGACTTGGTTCAAACGCCCCTCCTTGTGCTCAAAGGAGAAATAATTTTTTGCCAAGAATTCCTATAATTGGCTCTACCTAGGTGTTAACTTTGGTCGTGTGAAGAAATGACTAACTCCTGAGTTATCTATTTTCACCACAAACCTTGACCCAAGTAAGCAATGCCTCTACACACAAAGACAAATATATCACCACTAGCATCTCCTTCTCTTAAGCTGTGTACTTACGTTCTACTTAAAATCTTATGACTCTCGTATGTAATAGGATGCCCATCTTGTAACAAGACTCCTCTAAGGGTGAAGTCTAATGCATCTATTTGCACCTTGAAGGGTTTCATGACATCCAGAAGAGCAAGTATCGGAATTGTCATTATGGCATCCTTGAAGTCATCAAAAGCTCCTTGACATTTCTTAGTCCAGTTCCACCTAAGACCCTTCTTCAGCAGTTTTGTCATAGGAGTTGTTCTCCATGAATACCCCTTTACGAACTTCCTATAATAGTTGGTAAGGCCAAGAAATGAACGCAACTCTTTCACTATCATTGGGATCTTCCATTCGGGTATGACCTTGCTTGATGATATGACTAAGGAATTTGATACTCCGCTGAGCGAAAGAACATTTCTCTTTCTTCCCATACAAACTATTCCCCCTTAGCATATTAAACAACTTTCATAGATGCTCTTCATGTTCCTCTAGAGTGGAGCTGTGGACAACAATATCATCCAGGTACACTACGGCAAACTTGTTGAGGTACTTATGAAATACCTAGTTCATCAATGTATAGAATGTTGCAGGCGCATTCGTCAACCCAAAAGGCATCACAAAGAAATCATATGCCCCATACCACATCACATAAGTAGTCTTCAGCTCACCCCCATTAGCAATCCTTACCTTATAGTAGCTTGACCTTAAGTCAAGTTTAGTGAAGTTATTGGCATGACTCAACTGATCGAACAAATCAGTAATCAATGGAATATGATACTTGTTAAGCACTTTCACCTTGTTGAGCGTGCGGTAGTCTACACACATCTGCATGCTCCTATCATGTTTCTCCTAAAACAACAATGGTGCTCCAAATGGTGCTTTGGAAAGGCAAACATATCCCGCTTCCAACAACTCATCAAGTTGTTTCCTTAGCTCCGCTAGCTTTGGAGGCGCCATCAAATATGGCCTCTTAAGCTCCACACCTCGTCGTGGAGGTAAGTTGTGATGTTGCTTATCTGGCATCACCTCCTTGTACTCATTCAACATCGCTTAGGTGGTCGTAGCCACTAGCTCTTAGCCTACTTCTTCATCTACCACAATCGTGACTAGATATGTTTGCTCACCCTTTCTTAACCCCTTCTTGAGTTGTATGGCTGAAGGAATGTCCCATCATCTCCTTTCCTTGCAACGGTTTGCACCATGCACGAGTGATCTCTCATAAGATACAGAGAACCAGCAGAAGACATTAGAACTACCTTTGTCCCCCTTAGGAATTCCATTCCCAAAATGACTTGAAAGTCAACCAATGGCACCGTTGTGAAATTCGCATGACATAACCACTGCTCAAGCTTCACAATCACTTACTTGGCTAGTTGGGCTATTGAATTTACCACTTTCATGCATCGTGAATGCTTTTCCAAGGATAAGTTAAGTCTCCATGCTCCTGGTTGCGAGAAAAAATTGTGAGTAGCCCCGACATCCACCATAGCGCAGGTTCTATTCCCATTGATCATCAAGTCCACAAACATCAATCCTTTTACTTGTGTAACTTTCACTACTTTTGCTTGCTTTTACAATGCATTTATTTGCCACATTGCACCCATCCTTGGGGTATTCTCCTTTTCCTCATCACTTTCCACTACATGCTCTGCAGTGGAAGCATGTAAGGCATTAAGTGTAACGCCCCGACCCTTTATACGGCCCCAGAGTGCTACTACACCTGTATAATACACCTGTCTCTGATAAACATCCTGAATAGGGACATACGGGGGTTTCATACTAATCTTAAATCTCATGCACAATGGAAAACATAAATATTCATATGGAATCTAATAGACAAACCATAGTTTCTAACTGTATTCTCACATACATACAATTGTGCTTAAAACATAACCTGTTCTTACAATCCCCAAAAAGACATTCTGAACTAAGTCTATTACATATACAAACCACTTACGTAATCTACACACAATACGACACTCCAAGTCCCTCTAGCAACTAGGAACGACGTCGTGCAGGGCCTGAAACAAAGGTTGTATGTTGGGATGAGACACTTCTCAGTAAGTTGGAAGATATTGCATTAGTGTGTGACAACATGTGTTTATTTCAATTGAAAGTAGTTACATATAAAGCATATTCTCAATACTGTGATATAGGAGATGTATAGATATAATTCTGGAAATAGATATTTTAGCATCATAACAAGCGAGAGTCCCCAAGGTTAGGGTAGGGTACAGGCCCATACACTGTATAATCCCTTCGCCCGGTACTCAAACTTGTGACTTTGCCCATTTTAGTTTTTAAATTATGTATATATGCATATTTAGAAAACCATCCAACTTAGAAACTTCATAAAAAATGCCAACACTACCCCTTGGTGAGGGTTATGTGATCATAAATCCCTTAACAAGCCCAACCCTATGCAGGCACTTGTTAGTCATTATGGTTACTATAGTCCGATTGAATCCATCTGGTCCATTAATCCACCAGTAGCACACACCTACCCAATCGATTATCTCAATACCCACACTGAAAATCATATGTGTGGTTGCACTGTATCCAGAATATAGCAACGAAACCGCGCACACATATATAAAGCTTTTTAAGGCTTCTAGATATTTAAGCTTTTTAAGGCTTTAATAGTAACAAGCTACGGTCCCAATATCATATATACAATTTACAATAAGACAGATTAACTTGTTTCCAATTCATAAACCACATGTATAATTCCAGTATTTTCACAAACTCATTCATTCATACTGTGGTATAAACCAACACACACACTCTCGGTTTAACCCTTTTCACCTACAAAGCTCGGTATATAATCGGTGCCCATTTTACAAATTTTCAGATAGCAAAATGGAACATCAATTCCCATAGTTCATATACGTACTTGAGCAGATTTATATATTCCATTTCATGTCATATGTCACACTCATTTGGTCAAAATCCATTATATAGTATATAACTCGAAAAATAACATTTAAATGGAAAACAAAAGGGGTCTAAGCATCTCCTATGTAAGTTTAATGCAAATTAAGAAGTTTTAAAAAGTTTGGAGATCATACGCCAAAACCTTCAATTTCACCGAATTTGTAAAATCGTAAAATCGTCATTTTTACCTGGTGAAACTTTGCAAATAAGCAGTCAATACGAGCATATAAACATAAGTTAACTTTCTAGCGATTTAGTTTTCTAAAAGAGCCAATGTAAACAAATCCCCTTATCTATTTCCCCGAATACTAAAACACGAACAATACGGCTCCAAAACAACGAATTGAATTCTCAAAACTTAAAAACCAAAGAACAATACTTCAACACAATCCTATTTACTATTGATCTACTGAACCAAAAATGAACTTAGACCCTTACCTCAATTTCGGGATAAAACCTAGAAATCCTCAAAATGAAGATCCGATCCACTACAATCGTAGAGGTTTTCCCCTTAATCCATGTAGTAACGTTGGATTATTGATTTGAGTAATAGACGGCCCAAGATCCTAGAGAGAGAGTGTCTACTTTGAGTTCTAGAGAGAGAGAGAGAGAGAGAGTTTTGAGTTTCTTAACCATGAAGCAATGAATAGATATTTATAATTTAGTTGACTTGACCAGAATCGTCGATGAGCAAAAGAAGGGTGTTCATCGATGACGGAGTTGGCCTTGTCGATGAGCCCGAGATTTCGAAATTCCAGAAATCTCTTGGTATCCACTCATCGACGATCCTTTGAACCTCGCCGACGAGCCACAGAAGAGACTTCGTCGACGAGAGAAAGAGCCTCGTCAACGAGGCCTACTATTTTTACCTTTTTAAATTTCTTCCTCTTTTCTTATTTGTTTAGTTCACATTTCTCAGGTCGAGTCCTTACATTAGGTGTTGCTTTGTGAGGGCACTCAAAAAACTCTGTGAGGGCTTCGACACAAGTAACATGAAATTTTGCTCAATCCATTGGATGTGTTGAACCCTCGAGATGATGAAGCTTCTTTTGAAGTTGATTCTTTATAGTCAGCTCCCTCACTTTTGGGTTTGCCCTTCTCGAAAGACTTTCCGTTGTTTCCCTCTTTGCTAAACTCTTTGGATGAAGCGGTAGTATCACCAGCGTAGTCACTCAAGCGCTCTACAACATCTTATGCGGTAGACAAGTCTTGAACTCTTTGCCTATGAAGTTTTGTTCTTGCCCATGGTTTCAACCCCTTAAGAAAATAGAGCAAATTGTCCTTTTATGATATGTCCCTAATATCCAACATCAAAACATAAAATTGTTTCACGTATTCCTTGATTGAGGTCTCTTAGCTTTTTCCTAACATTATACTCAACATTCTCGGGAAAGAATTGGGCCTTAAGCTCTCTCTTCAAGTCTACCCAACAATCCACAACACAACGTCCATTTTCAATTTTATTGTGCTTAGTACGCCACCACAATTTGGTGTCACCAACCAAGTACATGGTCACAATATCCACTTTCACCTGTTCTAAGTCAGTCCTTATAGTGCAAAAGCAGTGCTCCATATCAAACAAGAAGTTCTCCAACTCCTTGGCATCACAGGCACCCTTATACATCCTGGGTTCTAGTACCTTGGTCATGCTAAACCCTGGAGCGTTAGAGTTTCCTATAGTAAGAACCATCAGATTTATCTTTACATCTAGATTAGCTATCCGAGATTGCAAAGTTTCTAGTATGATGAAAGTCCTCTAAAATTTTAGCTATCAAACTTTGCTTGATGCTTTTTTGATTCCATCATTTCATCAACAAGTCCCCTCAGTTGGGCTATCTCCGTGGCCACATTATTGGCTATCGTGCATTGGTTGGTGCCATGGTCACTTATCAAAGCTTTCCCAATCCTACAACGAAGGCAACTGAATTCATATAGTAACTAATCGAGCTCTAATACCAAGTATCACGGGTTGACTACTTCACACCTTTTTGTGAAAGGACTGTGCAGCGCTAGATAAACCCCTCTTATTTAACTAGCCAATTTATCGTTTACCACAATTCATCCATGAAACACTTTCATTTTTATTCAATAAAATATCAGCGGAAGCAGTATGCAATTATAAAAGCAGTGGCAAGCAAGCAGCAAACATTGAAGCAACGTAATTCATTAACAACACCTCCGTTAACATTGTGTGTCTAGCGAGGGAGGCAAGTATGCTAAATATGTTGACAATATCTAGTGAGCCATGTGTCACCACTGTGGGTGGACACATGGCCCACTAAGCCAAGTAGGGTTAAGCCCGGTTCAGACCAACTGAATCGGTCTGTTTTCTGATCCATTGGTTTATTCTATTTATTTTATTTTTAATTTTTAATTGATTTTAACTTTTTTAAAATTGAAAAAATAGTAAAAAATAAAAAAATAGAAAAAATTCAAAATTTTTTTTTTTTTTAAATCAAGGAAAATAAAAAAATTATTTGAGTTATTTTGAATCAAAATAAAACAAAATGGAAAAATAAAAATACCAAAAAATGAGGAAAAAGTCTTTAAAAATTTGAGAAAATTTTAGAAAAATGTTAGAAAGTTTTAGAAATTTTCTACAAAATATTGGAAAAAAAACTAGAATGCTTTTAAACATTCTATTAGATTAAAATTTGATGATTTTTCTTAATTTGTGTGCATGTGCCTCAATGATTTAACAAAGGGTGAAGAGGTATTCAAGACCTTACTCATATTAGTTCTGAGGGAGATTTATCTAGAAGGATTCTCTCATTTGGAGGGCTTATTAGACATTCTTAAATCACACAATGATTTTTGTTTTTATTTTTAAATGTTTATTTATTTATTTACTTATTTATTTGTTTATTTTAAAGGAGTTAATTAAAGAACATTAGATTCAATTTTTGGAAAATTCATGATTAATTAGGTACCGCTCATAGAATGAGTGTGTAGGGGGTGCTAATACCTTCCCCTCGCATAAGTAAACTTTCAATCCCAACTCTAGTAAATGCAGACTGAGACTATTGGTTCTTTGACCTAATATTAAACTAGAAGACCTATCAAAAGGTTGTAATTAATTAGGTGAACTAACCATACCTAGGTAAATAACTTATTAGTGGCGACTCCATAGAATTTTAATATTATTACTCTTCTCCATTCCAGACGGTTCTCGGGAACGTTGTGACAGCGGGTCTTAGAAAAGAAGAGAGTTTAGAGTAGATATATGAAGGTTATTAAGGATATGTATGATAGAGGAGTAACTAGAAATATGAGCTTAGGAGAAGGGTCTAGAGATTTTCCAATCATTATTCATAATGAGATCCCTTGGTGTATGTTTTTTGCAGATGATATCATGTTGATTGATGATAGTAGGAGCAAAGTGAAATCTAAGTTAGAACTTTGGAGAGCCACATTAGAGTTTAAATGGTTTAGGATAAGTATAAAAACGACATAATATACGAAATAAAATTTTAATCAGGTAAGGAGTAGCAATAGAGAGAAGATTAAACTTGAAAATTAATTGCATTGATAAATTTAGATATTTTGGATCTATTATGCAAACTGAAGGTGAAATTGAAGAATGTGTAATACATAGAATTAAAACAGGTTGGATAAAAGGGAGGGGTCAATTATGTGTGTTATGTGATTATAGAATACTCTTAAAATTAAAAAGAAAGTTTTATAAGATGGCTTGTTCAGAATGTTGGATAACTAAGAAACATGTATAAAAAATAAAAGTTGTTGAGATGGATAAGTGGTTTAATATTAAAAGATAAAGTAAGAAAAAAGCATATACACAATAATTAGGCATAGTGTCACGGACCCCCAAAATGGGACTCAAGTAAGGCCCGTGTGGCACTCGTTGAGAGCTCTCCCTCGACAAGTCAGCCAACTCTCACACGTTCAAGCCTGCAAGCACGAGCACCAGGTGAGTCTCAATACTCAAGGAAAACAAGGAACAATAGGATTTCACATGAGCAATATATTCTTATACACCGAATAAGACTATAACAATCAGAGACATCATAATCCAAGGCAACAGAACACCACAATGAATAGAACTACTTGTATTATTCATCTACAAGAGAATCACCATACAAGCGATAACACAGATATTCATATATTCATTCTAAATCCCTGAAGAATACTATTATAGCAGTATCTCACTCCCCCTTTTCCCCATTACATTGTCACACCCTAACATCCTCCCCCACTCAATTTATCGACGTCCTCATCGATGTGTTGTAGACGGCCTTCTCACTCTTCTGATGTCGATGTAGATGTCGTTGACTACGAATTTCTGAAATCTTCAATCTTCTGTATGGCATGGTGAAGGTTGTCTGCTGTTTCCCAACTATTCTCTTCTTCCCCCAGTCCTAACCACTGAACCAGAAATTGTTGTTGTTGAAGACCTTCTAGATTGACGACTCTGTCTACAATGATCTCCTGGATTTCTTTGGTGACAGGATGCCTTCTGGAAATTGTTGATCTCCTTAATTTTTGTCGGTGCGGATCTGCTTCATCTGTGTGGAATGGCTTTAAATTGCTTACATGAAACACGGGATAGACTGGACGTCTGTGGCTTTTCATCCACTCAGGTCCCTTAAGCCGATAAGATGCATGTCCCACCTTTTCGATTACTTTGATTGGACCTTCATAACGACGTAACAGCCTTTTATCCTTGCCACGAAGAAAGCGAAATGTCTCTGGTGGCACTTTTACAAGAACCAGATCTCCAGCTTCAAATTGTTGTGGTCGTCTCCCTTTGTCAGCCCATTTCTTCATGCGCTTTGATGCTTTTTCTAACTGAGCTCGGGCGACTTCGATGTTTTGCAACCAATTTTTCGTGAATTGGTAGGCTTTTGGGCAATTTCCTTTGTACGGACCATCCAGAGTGTGTGGGAGAGTCGGTTGTTGACCTGTCACAATCTCAAAAGGGCTTTTATTAGTTGTAGAAGATTTCATAGAGTTAAAAAAAAATTGTGCCATGTCCAGTAAAGTAACCCAATTCTTCTGATTAGAGTGAACAAAATGTCATAAGTATTCTTCCAGTATCCCATTAAAACGTTCAGTTTGACCATCTTTCTGTGGGTGATAGCTCGAGGAAAGATTAAGGTTTGAACCTATCAAGCGAAAGAGTTCACCCCAAAATCCCCCCGTGAATCTAACATCCCTATCACTAATTAAGCTTTCTAGAACACCCCAATATTTCACCATATGCTTGAAGAATAACTGAGCTGTCTTCTTTGCTAAACACGGCTTCGAGACTGGTACGAAAGTTGCATACTTTGAGAACCGGTCAATTACCACCAAAATTGTGTCAAACTCCTCTACTTTTGGCAACGAGGAAATGAAATCCAAAGAGACACTCTCCCATGGCCTAGCAGGAACTAGCAATGGCTCCAATAAACCTGAAGTCTTCTTTCTTTCTACCTTGTCTTGTTGACAGATCAAGCACGTTTTAGTATAACTCATCACATCATCTTGCATATTCGGCCAATAGTACCCCTGTGTAATCAAAGCATGAGTTCTTCGCCATCCCGGATGACCAGCCCACAACGTATCATGACACTCTTTCAGTAAGGTTTTCCTCAAGTTTCTAGCTTTAGGCACATAGACTCTCCTGCCTTTAGTCATTATCAGTCCATCTTCTACCCAGAATTGTCATGTCTTCCCTTCGTCTATTAGTTTGCTTAGTGACTGCGCCTGCTGGTCTGTACTTAAATGTTCCTTGATAAAATTCTTCAAAGGTAGCGCCACCCTACTTGTTGATAGATGACTGATGATTTTCAATGCTGCCAATTTAGTTTTTCTACTTAAAGCATCGGCCACTTCATTCGTCTTCCCCACTTTATATTCAAAAGCAAAATCAAATTCAGCTAGCGTCTCCTACCAACGGGCTTGTTTTGACGTTAGTCCAGGTTGTGACAAAAAATGAGTAACTGCTACATTATCGGTTTTTACCACAAATTTGGACCCCAAGAGATAGTGCCTCCACACCCGAAGACAGTGTACCACTGCGAGAAGCTCCTTCTCTTGTGCTGTATAGTTCCATTCGGCACCCGACAATTTTCTACTTTCAAAAGCAACTGTATGCCCTTCCTGCAAGAGAACTCCCCCTAATGCAAAGTCTGAGGCATCTACTTGCATTTCAAACGGTTTTGTCACATCAGGAAAGATTAGCACAGGATCTCCTACAATCTTTTCCTTTAATTCAACAAATGCTGATTGGCACTCTTCTGACCACCCCCATGGTACCCCCTTCCTCAGTAAATTCGTTAACAATACAACTCTTCTAGAGTACCCCTCTATAAACTTTCAGTAGTAGTTGGCTAGACCTAAGAAAGATCATAGTTCTCTAACGGATGTAGGTGCTCGCCACTCCTTGATAGTTTTTACTTTAGCTGAACCCATCCGAATCTAGCCCTCCTCAATGATATGCCCCAAGAATTTAATACGCTTTTGAGCGAAAGCACACTTCTCCCTTTTACATATAACTTATTTTCTTTGAGTTTTTGAAAAACCTTTTCGAAGATGATCTTTATGTTTTTCTAAGGATGCGCTGAAAACCAATATGTCATCAAGGTAAACAATCACAAACTAATCAAGGTAGTCCCGAAAAACCTTATTCATTAGAGAACAAAAGGTAGCGGGTGCATTTGTTAGCCCAAAAGGCATGACAAGGAATTCAAATGCTCCATACCGTGTGACACAAGTGGTCTTCAGTTCATCTCCCTCAACAATGCGCACTTGATGATATCCCAACCTCAAGTCCAGTTTCGTGAAATATCTAGCTGTACTTAACTGGTCAAAAATATCAGCAATCAGTGGAATGGGATACTTGTTGCGCACGGTTACCTTATTAAGAGCCCGATAATCTATGCACAAGCGCAAACTACCATCTTGTTTCTTCTGAAATAACACTAGCGCCCCAAAAGGTGCTTTTGAAGGCCGGATGAACCCTGCTGCAATAAGATCATTCATTTGCCTTCTAAGTTCAGCTAACTCCGGCGGCGCCATTCGATAAGGGGCACGTGCTGGCGGCTTTACTCCTGGCAAAAGTTCAATTTCGTGGTCAATCTGTCGTCGAGGTGGTAAAACCCTCGGTAGCTGTTCCGGGATCACCTCCTTGAACTCTTCTAAAACTTCCTTAATATCAAGGGGATATTTCCCTCCTTCTGCATCTTCTGAGACTATTGGTAGAACCACGAAAAAAGATTCTCCCCTTTTTACTCCCTTTTTGAATTAGAGGGCTGAAAGCAACTTCCTCTCATCGAAATTGTTGTAGGCTGCGGGGACCGCACAAGGTGCACTTCCCATTATCACAAGACAATCCGCAGCTAGGATCGGCATTGAGCGTGTCACTTTAAGAAAATCCATCCCCAATACCACATCAAAGTCGTCAAGGGGTGCCACAGTGAAATCAACTGTTCCAAACCATGATCCCATTTGGCATGCCACTTTAGGTACCACCCCCACCGGGGTTAATGCTGGAGAATTCACTGCTTTTATCTTGCCCACATATTTATCTACTTGCAATTCTAACCGCTGAGCTTCAGAATCAGCAATGAAATTATGGGTGGCCCCTGTATCAATCATGGCCCTGATTTTCTTTCCATTCAAAAGTAGATCCATATACATTAGTCCCTTTTCCTAAGACTTGTTGTTAATTACTTGACGCTCTAATGCCCCCAAAAATCTCAAGGCTCCCACCATATTCGGTTGTTCTTCTGGAATTGCTGTCGAGGTTTCAGTTTCCCCTCGAAGGGCCTTTATAGCATTCAAAGCCTTACGATCGGGGCACTCCGCCACTCGATGTGGTCCCATGCAAAGAAAACAAGAGATCGGTCGACGCTCTCCACCCCCCGTTCTTCCGCCCCTCCACTCCTTATTCATGGGCGCTCTTTTTATCTTTCCAAGAACTATTTGTCTCCCTATCCCTTCCCCCATTTGTGGGCTTATACACTTTGTTGGGACGGGAATCATTATTGGCGGATGTAGGGAAATATCGCTTCCTAGAATTATCTGAAAAATCATCAAACCGTTCAGCAGTAGCGAGGGCAAAAGAGAGATCACCAACACCTTGCCGACGTATTTCATTTCTTGGCCATGTCTTCAAACCCCAAAGAAAATGAATCAGTTTATCCGATTTAGTCATGTCTACAATGTCCAACATCAAGGCTTGGTATTCCCTTACATAACTCCTTAATGAGCCCGTCTGTTGCAATTCCATTATTTTGCACTTTGCTATATACTCCACATTTTCTAGATAGAATTGGGCCTTTAACGCCTGTTTCAACCCCTCCCATGTGTTAATGACACATCTATTGTGCTGAATATCATTCCATTTAGTTCTCCACCACAATTTTGCATCCCCAACCAGGTATACCGTTGCCATATTGACCCGGTCCACTTCTAAATCCACTCGGGAGCACGTGAAGTAGTGTTCCATATCAAAGAAGAAATTGTCTAGCTCCTTTGCATCTCGTGTACCCCCAAAACATTTAGGTTCTGGTACCCTCCATGGAGAACTCTCATTTGGATGTGCAACTGGCCATCGGGCTAACTGTGCCACTGCATTCACTTTCGCAGTGATCTCTTGTAAATCCCTCTGGACTTGGACCACCGCACTTTGGACATTGCCCATCTCCTTCAAATCTTCCTTCAAAGCAGTAATGGACACTTTAACATCTTCTGTAAGAAAATCAAGATTATTCGTTAGCTCCCATAAGGAGGCCTCAAGCTCTATTGGCTCTCCCCGTTGGGACGAAAGAGATGGCAATATGCCCTCAATATGTTGTAGCCTGCTCTCAAAGGCTTCCAACTGCTCGATACTCTTATGGAAGGCCTCAAGCTCTCTTGGCCGTTTCTCCAGGGATTTCACACTTGGAATGAATTTTTCAAGTTCCTCAAGTCTCTCTACGACTTTTGATACCCCATAGAGATTTTATCTAGGGTTACCTTCGGTGGCCTCAAGCTCTGTTGACATGCCTTTCTCTTTTATCAATGTTGCCACCAACCCTTGGAGGTCACCGCCTACCGTTGTCTCTAGGGTTGCAAGTTTTGTCTCAAGCGCCTCAATGCGCTTCACTCTTCCTGACTTATTTCTCATAATCCCACGCAAGGTGCTCGCACACACTGTGCTCTGATACCAACTATCATGGACCCCCAAAATGGGACTCAAGTAAGGGCCGTGTGGCACTCGTTGAGAGCTCTCCCTCGACAAGTCAGCCAACTCTCACACGTTCAAGCCTGCAAGCACGAGCACCAGGTGAGTCTCAATACTCAAGGAAAACAAGGAACAATAGGATTTCACATGAGCAATATATTCTTATACACCGAATAAGACTATAACAATCAGAGACATCATAATCCAAGGCAACAGAACACCACAATGAAAAGAACTACTTGTATTATTCATCTACAAGAGAATCACCATACAAGCGATAACACAGATATTCATATATTCATTCTAAATCCCTGAAGAATACAATTATAGCAGTATCTCACTCCCCCTTTTCCCCATTACATTGTCACACCCTAACACGTAGCACGAGTTGAAAACAAGATAAGGGAGGGGCATCTTAAGTGGTTTAGGCATTTGAAACGCAAGCCTGGTAAAACAACTGTGAGAAGGAGTGAGTTAGTTATTGTTTCTAACATGAAAAAGGGGAAGGGGTATGCCTAGCTTGAAATGAGGTAGTGAAGAAGGACTTAACAACCCTTAATCTAATAGAGGAAAGTGCTTTTGCTCGGGTGATTTGATGGAAAAGGGTTCATGTAACTGACCCCACTTAGTGGGAATTATGGCTTGTTGTTGTTATTGTACATTATATGACATATATAATATAAAAATATTATATTTAAAAGTTTTATTAGGCTCAAAACTTGACTTGCATACTATTATTGAGTTCAAACTTGACTCGTTAAAATATTCGAGTAGTTTGAACTCAAGTTCGAGTAGAACTGAGTCGAGTCAACTTAAGAGACGAGTTGAATTCAAGTAATATATATATATATATATATATATATATATATATTCAAGTAGTTTGCACCGTGGGGGCTTCCATGTTCCGCAGGGCACCATGCTAATGGTTAACTTGTGGACCATTCACAGGGACCCTGAGCAGTGGGAGGAGCCGAACAGTTTCATGTCGGATCGGTTTGAAGCGTGGGAAGGTGAAGGGTGCAAGACAATGTTGCCTTTTGGTGCAGGAAGGCGGGCTTGTCCTGGGGCAAGTCTGGCTAGGAAAATGTTGGGACTGACACTTGCAACTTTGATTCAATGCTTTGAGTGGAAAAGGGTTGATGAGCAAAAGGAGATCAATATGGCGGCAGAGGGAACCGCGTTTGGGATGCCCAAGGTTGAGCCCTTGGAGGCCTTGTGCAGGCCACGCACAGCCATGACGGCCCACCTCTCTCAACCATGCTAAAAGAGTGGCGTAAGTTCTTACCTGATTAATTAATATAGAAAGGAAATTCTTCATTGAGGATATCTTTTCTACATATAGGAAGCTAGTTTTTGTTGGAAGTAAAACCTTTTTTTTAATTTTTTTTAAAATAAATGAGTTGTTGTGGTTAAGGACATTGTATTTTACTTTTTGGTGTAAACTATGAATAAGAAGATAGAGTTAATGTAAGAGGCTCTCGGAATGAAGAGGGATTAAAGAAAAATTTCGCTGTTGAAGTCCGATTAACAAGATAAAAATTCTGCAATATAAAGATGAGATGAAGTTCCTGCTTCATATGCTGCCCAGTTGAAGTATGCTAGGACAAACAAGATTTTCTTAGATCCTAAGATTGTTGGTAAAATTTGTTAACAAAGGATATAATTAAGGAGCCACAATGAGATGAAGTGTCCTAAACCAAAATGAGAAGGATGCTTTGAAGGATTCCATCATTCAAGGTAGGTGAGGAAGGCCCTCGCACATATTAATCAAGGGTTACATGACATTGTGGTTAAGAAAATTGCCAGTGCAACTTTTTACACATTAATCAAGGGTTACATGACATTGTGGTTAAGAAAATTGCTAGTGCAACTTTTCTATGACTTCTTCCCCAATATAAGAAAAGAACTCATGAAAAAGAGTTGATAAAGTGGCAACAGTTTGTCTCACCCAACTCTTATATAGAGTGGTTGTCAATATTTACATATGATCGAACCAATATAAAATTATTTCTCCTATTAATTTTCAAGAGTTTTGGCCATAGTATAGAAAATAATTATTAAAATATAGGGTTGTTGTTAACACCCTAATTATTAAAATAATTATTAAAATATAGGGTTTAGTTAATAACTAGGTTAATTTTAGAATTAATTGGATATCAAGGGGTAAATTTTGAATCTAGAGCAGTCAATTAGAGCATTGCTCTCCCTCTTGGTGCTATAGTATGCAAATCATGCATATGGAGTACATTAAAGTCTCAATTTCTTTTTTTTTTGAGTCATTAAAACACTACAAAAATGAAGTTTTTAAAATGATCATTGATATAAAGGGTATTTGGCCATTAGTTCTTATTTTTGGTTTAATCCATTGATAAAACCCCATTTTTGCCAGTAAATTTAATTTTCATGTGAGAAACCGCTTATAAAATATTTAGTTTGGCGCCAAAACCTCTGGCCAAATTTTTTCCATAAATTACTCTATTAAACGACATTAAAATATTTAGTCTATAGGCTTAGTTACGAAATCTAGAGTTTATCTCAAGAATATATTACGTTATGGCCATTTGGTATATGTGGTCCAAGCTATAAATATGATGGCAAACTAATTGCCTAACTATAATCTTATAGGACTAGGAGTACATGTTTTTTTTCTTTTTTCCCCCAATATCCAACCTTATATCATAATGTTTATACCATCCTTGTGCATTCCTTGAGGGCAATGATCGTCTAACCAGGTAGTAGTCTGAGAAATTAAAAATGGAGGTTGTCTATGCAAGGCATACGATGTTCGCATAGGTAATGTATTGTGAAGTCACCGTAGTAATTAAATGGAAAATCACCTAGATGAAACATAAAACAAACATCACTTAGATAACCATGGAATCACAAGTAGCCACTCGAGTGATAGAAGTCGTTAGTCATTAGGTGGTGAAGATCATCCAATGATTAGGTAGTAAGGTGGATAAGTATTGGGCAAGCATGTTAACTATAATAAAGTTTTTGTCAACTATAATAATTGGATATATAATGATTAGAAATAGTCTCAATTTATGATTAGGCCTTTAATGTTTATAAGCATACCAAATTTATGATTAGGCTTAATCAATTAAATTTTTTATTTGTAACATAAGGATTGGTGTATGTTTGACCTCAGATGAGTATAAATCGATGTACGATCTATCTTATAAAGGACGTTCAACCCATTCAACTTAATTCATGCAATGTGACGACAACTATCACTTTGGTCTCTATGTCACTTTATCCCTCTATTTTTATCTTTTATTAGCTCTACTTCCCTATATCTTCATCTTTCTATCTCCCTTTATTCGTCTATTCTAATCCAGTTTTGGCCACGCCTCCCTCATTCTTTCCCCTTTCTATGATTTTTACAACTGCTACTCTCTTATTATCTCTATCCTTACATCTTTGATAGGAGTTGACATCATTATTCCATTCACATCCAATCCATCATCTCCCCATCTCAATCACATCATCACTTCAAAAGGTGCTTGATTTTTTATTGAACATCTTTTCGGTACACCCACGTAGGACACTTTATGCCGTTAGTTACAAGAGGTTTAAAGTAAAGTCAAGATGTCACCTGAGCAAATCACATACACCAATGTTGACTTGGTCAATGATTTGATAACAATAAATCAAATAATGCTTTTGTGTAGTCACTCATACCTCTCATGAGGTAACAACTACAATAAAGATGATCATGAGCAATATACAAATAGAGATGAGATCCTGGATGGAGAATATGTGAAGAGATATGTTTGACAATTCATGATTCACAACAGAAATGACCATGAAAGCTTCCAGTGCAATTCTCACACAATTCTTCTACAAGCTTTGCAAAACCAGATTCAACCAACGTATTCTTTTGCAAGAGGACACGAGGGTGAAAACGTTGTTCACACCATAATTAACTCATGGCTGAATTATTGTACATAATGACTTCAGCCAGCTTCAACCAGATGGGTGGCAATAGAATCTTTTTCATAGAGAATATCGACTATGAAGATCATATGAATGATATTTTGGCTGATTGTATGGGTGAAGATGAAGAGATTGATCCCACCACAGAACAAAATTATGAGAACTCATTAGTCATTAAATGTATTAAAGAGGAGGTGGATTTTGGTTTAGATGAGTTTGAAAAGTTCCAAAACTCCTTCTCAACTAAGTCTGAAAATTATAAAAGCTCCTTAGTGGCCAATTATGTTATGGAGAAGGATTCTAACTTGACCAAATATAAAAAATATAAGAACTCTTTTTTGGTCAAGGATTTAAAGCTTAACGATGATGAAGACCAATATGATCTTCAGAATGAAAATTGTCTCAAGCTTGATCTAGAGGTTGGCAAGTTCATTGGGAACAACTTTTGAGTTGGGAAGGATCATTGACCAACCCTAAATCCGGTATCCGGTAATCTTTTTTTATCCTTCACTCTTAATCGGTCGAAACATGCTCCTAGCCACATATGCTAGGAGTATCGCTTAAACTAGTTTGATTAAGCATTACTCGGCCTAGGAAGACAGAAAATGTAATTCATGACTAAAACGATAAAAAAGAAAAAAGAAAAAGAAAAAGTTGTGACTACTTTTTATAAGTGTTAAAACCAATTAGAAGAAGAAGTCATAGGGGACGATTTTTGTGTCATCTTTGTACACTCCCTTAGTATATGACAGTGACCGCTAATGAAGGTAGTTTTGTGAGAAATTAAAAATAGAGGCTATGTAGGCAAGGCATAATATGGCTTCCTACATTTTTATCTTTTATCGTCTTTATTCCCTAACTTATCCCTTTCTCTCTCCCTCTTCTCATCACTTCTAATCTAATCTGGTCACCTCTCTAATTTTCTTACCCTTTTTTACGATTTCTACAACATATCCAACTCTCGCATTATCTCGATCTATTCCTACACCTCTAATGAGAACTAGCACAATGAGTTTATTCACAACCAATCAACCATCTCCCTGTTTCAATCGCACAATCACTTCAAATAATGCTTATTTTTTATCCAACACATCAGAGTTGCTCTTGACTTTGGGCGCATGGACTAATGAGAAAGACTTAGAAGGAATGACTCCTCCACAACAGGTTTTTTTCCTTCGAAGTCATTCTCATTAGATAATAATTGTTTAACTATTTTGTTACTTTTCCTTTTGTTTTGGTTTATAACTTCCATTTGCACATGTGATATTATTTTCATATTGTAGACACCCTATTTTTGCCCTAACCAAATAGAACACGGGGTCCCCTCTTATTATCTTCATTATTATTATTATTATTATTATTTTCCTATATTATTAGTACTTTACTATTATTTTGCTAGTATTTTTATTATCATTATTATTATTTTTCATTTTTATTATTATTACTAGTACTTTTATTATCTTTATTTTATTTTTACTTTACTATAATTATTTTTATTTTTCATTTGTTTTATTGTTTTTGATATATCATTATTATTATTATTATTATTATTATTATTATTATTATTATTTTATTATTATTATTATTATTAGCATTAGTATCTTATTTTGGCTATTATTATTTTTATTATTTTTGGTAATGTTATCATTATTATTATTATTATTTATTACTTTTAATATTAGTATTATTACTTTATTTTTATTATTATTATTATTTTATCGATAGTATCTTCATTTTTATTTTTACTATAATTATTTATTATTATTTACTATTAGTAGTATTATTATTATTATTATTACCTTATTGATCCTTATATTATTATGATAATAATAATTATTATTATTATTTCTATTTTTATTGTTACCATAAGAATAAAAGAAAAAAAAAAGAAAAAAGAAAATCAAAAAGAAAGTTTTTTTAGGGTTTTCTAGAATTTCTTATAAAGGGGGGCGTGCACAGCACATAGCAGAGGAGGCGCAGCGCAGTCGAGCGCTGAAGGGAGCCAAGCAAAAAAGAGAAAAAAAAAAACCCTGCTTCATCTTCTTCTTCTTCCCGAGGCTCGCTCCCGTTTCCCACGGCCATCCATCCTCACCTTTGCCGCCTCCTCGTCTGCAACTCACGCCACTCCTCTCCCAGGCCCACGATACCCCAAGGCTCCATACTTTCTCCACGCTGCCAAGTAGCAGCAGCCCTTCACGGACAGCCTCCCGCAGCCTACTGTAGTCAACCATACCAGCAGACCCGAGAGGCTCTCTGCACCTCCGTAAGCTCCACCGGCCTCTCTTCTCCAGGAGCTCCCTGCCCCATTGCTGTATACACACACACAGCACACACTGCACACACAACATACACACACACAGCACACACAAAAACACACACACACAGCACACACTGCAACACCCAAACACAGAAACACACACACGCACGCACGCACACACATTCACGTGCCTTTTTTTTCTATTTCTTTGTTGATTTTTTTTATTTGTTCTAACATCTAATATCTGGTTTTTTTCCTTGTATATGCAGGTATGTAGGTTTTTATTTTTACAGTTAGTTTAATATTTAGTATTCATGGTAAATTTTGGTTGTATTATTTATATAAGTTAATTGTCTTTATTGCAGAATTTTTATAGTTGGAATTTGTCTAGATATTTAAAGTTTAATTTCATTTTATTCGTTGGATTGTTAATATTATTATTGCATGTTTAATACGTAACTAGAATAGTTATTGTAATTATTTACTTAATCCATATGTTTAGGGCTATTTAGGGTTTTCATCGTTGATGTATGTTCAATTTTAATTACTTAGGGTTTTCTTTATTGTATGTGTTATCTATACTCATATTAATATTTTCTGATATTTAGTATTCGTATTCTAATATTTTATCATGTTTACATATAAAGGTATCAATCATTATGGTAAGTTTAGTGTTTTGGTATATATTTTGCTATTATATTTAGTATGATATTGTATATAATATTATGGTATAATTATTATTTAGCTTCACTTATTAAGGCATTTTTTTTTATAGATGGTATTACCTTGTATAGTATCTTGAGTGTTTTAATATATATATACATATGGTATTTTATTGCCTATTTTGAAAGTTGTAATATTTTAACAGATATGCTTATTATCATTACTATTTTTATGTGCATTGTGATAATTTAATATTTTAACTTATTATCTTATCAATATATAGTAAAACCTCCCATACTAGTATTTTCCTATAAAAATTTTATATACAATTTTAAAATTTGGGAGCATATTTTCTTAGATATTTTATTAATTTTTAATCCCTATGATTTTATTGCGGGGGTATGAGCCTTTGGGCTTAACATACCTTTAAGCTCTGAGGGAATATGTACGTATATATTATATTTATTTATTTATTTATTTATTTTTCATACGTATTTATAAATTTATAAAAAGGAGTAATTTAAAGACTTATTAGATTAACTTAGGGAAAATTTCAAATTAATTAGGTACCGTTCATAAGAACGGGCGCGTAGGGGGTGCTTGTACCTTCCCCTCGCGTAACCAAACTCCCAAATCTAACTCTGGTAACATAGACCCATTCTACCCCTAACGGGGTAGAAATTATGTGTTCTAATCACACTAAAGGTTAGTGGCAACTCCAACATTCCATGATTTTTCCTTGAAAATATAAAATTGATTTTAATTTCGCCACCCGGGGCACACGCGCTCACAGGACATCGCGACAGCTTGGCGACTCCGCTGGGGACCTTAGAGAGTCGAGGCAGTAATTAATTCGAAATTATCCGAAGTTCAAATTTAATAAATCTTTTAATTACTCTTTATTTTGTGAATATTTTAATTTGTAAATATCCTTGATTAATTGTAAATATTTTATTTCCATAATTTACAAACAACCTTAATTAATTTTTTTTTTTGAATATTAATTGTAGATATTTTGTTTCCAAATGTTTTGAATAAAGCATATTAATTGTAGATATTTTGAATAAGCATATTAATTATAGATATTTTGTATACTAATCGTAAATATTTTGTTTCCATATTTTTTTTAAAGCATATTAACTAAAAATATTTTGTTTCCAAATTTTTTTGAATAAACATATTAATTGTAGATATTGTGTTTCCATACCTTTTGAATAAATATATTGATTGTAAATATCTTGTTTCCATATTTTTAATAGCATGTGAATAAATGTGGGGGTAGCGGGATTAGGTTAAAATTGAATTCACACACTTTCACACTCTATACCCGAGATTTACCTGTTAAGAATAGATAGGGGCGTAATAGCGTTTGTCCCTTCGTAGCTTAAGCTTGATGGGACCCGCGAACCACCCCGCTCAGTGCGAGTTTTGTCTGAACCCCTATGGGGGAGGATGAAATTTCAAACCAGGGCCCTTCTTGTCAATAGGGATTAGAGCCTACCCACACGTACTTGTCCATAGTTTGTCCTTAACTAGGATAGAGTCATGAAGAACCCTGTATATACGTACCTACCCAGGGTCGAGACAGGAGCCACATCCTACTCCACGTATAGTATGTTGTATATATGTTGTGAGATACCTTGTATTACACCATGCATTCTGCATCCATTTTAGACTTACATACTACTTAGCCAGTATTCGTAAAAAACCCAATAATGAGACCATGGCCCATCCTTTCAAAGAATGAAGAACTTGGCCCAAGCATTTTAAAATATGGGTCAGCCCAACCCTTTCGAAATAACTCGGGCCCAATTCTTTAAAAACAAACTTGGGCCTGACCTTTTCCTAAGCAAAAACTCGACCCAGGCCTGATTTTCAAAATGGGTCAAACCCAAATTTCAAAAATGGGCTTCAGCCCTATTACCCAAAAATTCGGGCCAACATTTTCTAAGTAATCCAAGCCCAAGTCCTTTTACAACTAGGGCCTTAACCCATCATGAAATAACTCGAAGCCCATATTTTAAAATACTTTAGGCTCAAGTGCACACTAAAGTCCACATTGAATGAATCCAACGAATTGACTAGCCTGGGTCAACCCCAACCTCAGAACATAATCTGACCCTTCATAGAACCTGAGGTACATGGACCATCATCTAAGAAAGGAAGGGCTGAGGGAGAAATTGAATTGAAATCGTGACCCATCAATGGTCATGTTAATCTTGAAATCTCTCATTAGTGGAATTTTTCTAGAATACTGGCAAAGTAATCATTTAGGTTATATAGTATTCATGCACTTCATTGCATACATAGTTGTGCACGATAGGTTGCATGCACGCTCATATCTTTGTTTGTATATATAAGTGCATTAGTTGCATCCATGCATAAAAACCCATTGCATAACCTAATCGATCATTCCATGCTCAAATTCATTACTATGCATGCATAGTCATCTCCGATGAGTCGGTAATCATATCCCAATTTCCTATAAAACCAGTGTGCCAAGGTGGTGAAATCGAAATCTGGTATTCTAAAAGCAAGCGAAACAGAATGGTCTCTGCACATCCTTTTAAGTTCTTGATGAAGGGTTAGACTCATGTGAAAAGTTCTAGAAGGTCAGATGAGCTCTCTCGCACCAAATCCTGAAGATGTCCATCAAGATGTGCGAAAGATTATGAATCAGATGGAGGAGGTACCCCCCTCATGGAGCCAAACTACACGACATCCAAAGCAGGCAGTTGAAAACAAGCCTTTGCTCCAACCATGGTTGATAGAGTCGTTAGCTGGTCTAGGCTTAAGCCTACACACATTTGTCCTATCAACCCAGGATATGAAACCTCAACCAGAGAGAGATGTCCAAGTTCCGCCTTTCATCAATCCTAATATTCAAGAAAGGGGAATAGCTAAAGAAACGGGCAAAGAGCAGATACCTAATGAAGAAATGGATAATAAAAATGAAGTTGGGAAGAACAGCTGCAAGCTATGCAAAAAGCAAACATGTATGGTTCATCGGATGCTTTCAATCCTTGTCTAATGTCGAATTCGATCTTACCCCAAAAGCTCAAAGTCTCAAATTTTGCGAAGTTTAGTGGGTCTGAGTGTCCACTAGCTCACTTGGGGATGTATTTACAAAAGATGGTCGCATATTGTGATAATGATGATCTGCTCATCCATTGTTTCCAAAGTAGTTTAACAGGGGAAGCTCTAGAATGGTGTCGCCGAGTAAAAATACATACATGGAGAGACCTAGCTCGTGCTTTTATGACTCAATATCTCCAGGAGGCAGTTCTAATCTCAAAGAGTAGGGAGGAGAAGACGAGCAATTGCTCTTATCAAAAGAGGGAGATGACAGCCCAGAGTCGCCCTATGATAGGAAAAGGGAAAGTAGTTTACCCATATCTATGTGTTGCCCGTTTCCCTAAAAGCACCCCCCAAAATAGTCCTAATCGGGCAGTCATCCAAGAGCAAATTCAAGATGCAATCAATATGGGGAAGGCAAAGTGCTCAGAGTCAAAATGAAGCCTTGTTAAATGGGTTGATAGAAAGAAAAGTAAGAAAGCCCAAATGATACAAGAGCAATGTTGTCAGACAGTCTCGCACATCGAATCTAGAAACAACCTCGCTTTTAAACACCATGATGAGCAGACTGTACATGCAAGCACAAGGCCTTTGGTCATGACCGCCCATGTTCAAACACAAGATAGAGGTGTCCAGAGGAAAGTTAGAAAGATAGACCGTATCCCGATGACCTACGCAGAATTATTTCCACAATTGGTTGAAAGACATCTAGTTGCGCCTACACCTGGAGCGTTGGTACAGTTCCCTTACCCAAGATGGTACAACCCAAATGCTCGCTGTGAGTATCACGCTAAGGCAATAGGCCATTCAATTGAAAAATGCTGGGCCTTTAAGCATAAAGTACAATCATTGAGAGAGGCTGGTTGGTTAACCTTTGACGTTAAGCAACCTGGAGTCCAGGGGAATCTTTTGCTCAATCACCGAAGGAAGTATTAGGGAGGTTCCCAAATCAATGGTTTCAGTTGTTATCCATAAAGGTTAAAGTGCTGGAGTAGCAAGCTTTTGACTATCTAATCCTTTTCATTTGGTGTTCTTTTGTTTTCCCCATTATTATTTGCCTTTTGTAATTCGTAGACGCCTGTGTCTCGGAAGATTTTCTATCTTCAATAAAATGAATTATGCATTTATTTATCTCACTTGCATCATGAGTCCAGTTGCCAAACATTGTTTGCTTATGTTTCATGAGGGAATAGGGAAAGTAATATTGCCAGTATTCACAAGCTAGAAAGAGTTGTTAATTTTGAAAATTCAACCCAAGAGGAGAAAATAGAGAAGGATGAAAGAATCATCAAATTCAAATGTTATGGAGAAGTATCTCACTTTCCAAGGAATTTAACGAAGCGGCTGCGTTGTTCTGATAATTTCCTGTCAATTCATCACCCATGTTTTGATAAAATGATGGATGGCCCTCTTTGGCCGACCAGTTATCCCTAAAAGAACCCAAACAATGATTTACCATTTGTTAACCAAATTGAGCCTGAATGTTAAACCAATTTTTTCTTAATAGTCCGATCACCAGAAATCTAACCTGGGTTTGGGTCCCTTAGCGTTTGACGAATCATTTGAGACAATAGTCATTACCAAAAGGATGGCAGACCATTGTTCTGCTACCCAAAAGAAAGTCAAAGAAGAAATCCCTTGCAAACCCTTTTTGAGCCTAAAAGATTTGTTTCTTGATTAACCCGTCAAAGGATCACACCCCACACTGGGGCAGTTTTAAAAAGATCAGTCCCAATTGAAGTTCAAATAAGAATGAAGTTTAGATTTCTTCATAAAAGGAAAAATGAAAGTTGCAGTAAAAAAAGAGAAAGAAGAAGAAAAAGAAAGAAAAATAAGGGACTTACTACATATGTGATCTTTGACCAAATTACCCTTGATGAAATTGATGATTTTGAGCCTTATGTAACTCCTTTCTTCTTTAACCCATATCCTTAGCCTACATTACGGTCCAAATGAAAGTCTTGACTAGATTGGTATACATTGTTATCTTAAATGATTTGGCAGACTCACTATTGAATCTGAACTACGTAATGACCTGATCTTGAAAAGATACGTAGGCAGTTTATTTAAATAACAAGTTCGGTCAACATCTTGCAAAACGCCTTAACTCGAACTGGGGGCATAAAACATTATTTGAGGTGGTATATTTGAGCCTTAGTTTCCCTTTTATTCTGAAAGCATACATCCTTAAGCCTACGTTTCGTCCCGAGTCTTAAAGACCATCTTGAGATCAAAACATGGGTTGATGGAACTGGGGCAGTTGAAGAGAATGACAGTCATCTAGGCTAGGAAATCAACGTTATACGACTCTTGAATACTGGTATAAATTTTAAAACATTTATTTTGTGCGGATGGCCTTTTGATTTAGCAAGTTGATGTCATAGTTGCATAATCATTCCTCATTCCTTAAAAAAAAAAGGAATCCTTCTTACTCTTCAGAGCGTTAAAAGATGATAGATAGTCAAAAGATTTCAAAATCCCTAGTAGTTTCTACAACAAGATACCTGTGGAGAAAGAGCAGTATACTGGGGCAAATGTTATGTCAAGTTTTAAAGAGAATCAAACAATAGAGTCAAGATAGGTGGCAGATGAATTTAACTGGGGCAAATTTCGAATTGAGTCTCAATAGGTCCCATTCAAGCACCTTCTTATCAGATTGGAATATGAAATCAGAGTCAAGATCAGCTATAGGTCCATTTAACTAGGGCAGATTTTAAGATTTTCATTTGAGCTGAGTCAATCACTTTCATGACTGGATGAATAAAGAAGATTAAGCCAAGATCAGTTACAGATCCATTCAAATATGGCGAGTTTCATGTGGAGACCAAAGATGAGGTCATTGATCACAAGCGCATTGGGAGAAAAGATTCATGCATTGTTATGCATTATCCCAAATTTCATGCATTGTCATACATTTCATGTATTACCTAAATTTCATATATTGTCATGCATTCCATGCATTACTATACATCTCATGCATCGCCATGTAATTTATGCATCACCTAAATTTCATGCATTGCCATGCATTTCATGCATTACCATACATCTCATGCATTTCATGCATTATCTACATTTCATGCATTATCATCCATTGCATGCAGTACCTACATTTCAGGCATTACCTTATATTTCACACATTACCACACATCTCATGCATTTCATGTATTACCATGCATCTCATGCATTGTTATGCATTTCACGCGTTACCATACATCTCATGCATCACCATTGTGCGTTTCATACATTACACAAAAAATAAAAAATAAAAAATGCATACATATAATCACAAGTTAGTAACATGCATATCAATAGCAACATATCACTGCATTATAAGTTAGCCACATGCATACATATAGTAACATATCATTGCATTCTAGCATCACAAGCAATAATAAAGCAACCTTCACACTTGACTTGAGCTTTCGAATGATTATTTGACATCCCTGATGGAGAGATTCCTATTGTATTTAATTCTGAGCTGGGGTAGCTGACCCCAAGCGCATATTGATTTACTTGGAAAACTAAGGCAAGTTGACCCCAGATACACATTGATTTATTTTGAAACTGGGGCAAAAAATCCCAAAGACAGGGGGATTCATTCGTTGACATTCATACTTTACCCCAAGTGCATTTTCCAAATAGAGTAACAACTTTCCAAACATTACTTTCACACCTTGTTACTGGTGGCTCGGATCATCGTATCCGCTACGGCTTGGATTCTTACATTCGAAGTAAGCCGTCATTGTGTTCCATGGCTAGATCATCGTATCCCTACGGCTTGAAATCTTACATTCGAAGCAAGTCATCATTGTGCCCCATGGCGGGATCATCGTGTCCCTACGGCTCAGATTCTTACATTCAAAGCAAGCCATCATTGTGTCTCATGGCTGGATCATCGTGTCTCTACGGCTCGAATTCTTACATTCGAAGCAAGCCATCATTGTGTTCTATAGTTGGATCATCGTATCCTTACGGCTCGGATTCTTACATTCGAAGCAAGCCATCATTGTGTCCCATGGCTGGATCATCGTATCCCTACGGCTCGGATTCTTACATTCGAAGCAAGCCATCATTGTGTCCCATGACTGGATCATCGTATCCCTACGGCTTGGATTCTTACATTCGAAGCAAGCCATCATTGTGCCCCATGGCTGGATCATTGTGTCCCTACGACTCGGATTCTTACTTTCGAAGCAAGCCATCATTGTGTCCCATGGCTGGATTATCGTATCCCTACGGCTCGGATTCTTACATTCGAAGCAAGCCATCATTGTGTCCTATGGCTGGATCATCGTATCCCTACGGCTCGAATTCTTACATTCGAAGCAAGCCATCATTGTGTCCCATGACTGGATCATCGTATCCCTACGGCTCGGATTCTTACATTCGCAGCAAGCCATCCTTGTGTACCTCAACCTAGATTCTTACATTCAGTGCAAATCGTCTCTGGTTGGCAGAAATAAACAACTCTTGATTAACGTGAAAAGCCATAGAGAGTTGAATGGCTTGGCTAAAATAGGTGTCTTTTATCTTTGTAAGCTTGTTACTACAAAAAACGTAGGAGAGTTCCTACCATTACATTGAAGCAACTAAGCCTACAAAGAGAGGTAGCTGTAGACACCCTATTTTTGCCCTAGCCAAATAGAACACGGGATCCCCTCTTATTATCTTCATTATTATTATTATCATTATTATTATTATTATTATTATTATTATTATTATTATTATTATTATTATTATTATTATTATTATTTTCCCATATTATTAGTACTTTACTATTATTTTGCTAGTATTTTTATTATCATTATTATTATTATTTTTTATTTTTATTATTATTACTAGTACTTTTATTATCTTTATTTTATTTTTACTTTACTATAATTATTTTTATTTTTCATTTATTTTATTGTTTTTGATATATCATTATTATTATTATTATTATTTTATTATTATTATTATTAGCATTAGTATCTTATTTTGGCTATTATTATTTTTGGTAATGTTATCATTATTATTATTATTATTTATTACTTTTAATATTAGTATTATTACTTTATTTTTATTATTATTATTATTATTATTATTATTATTATTATTATTATTATTATTTTATCGATAGTATCTTCATTTTTATTTTTACTATAATTATTTATTATTATTTACTATTAGTAGTAGTATTATTATTATTATTATTACCTTATTGATCCTTATATTATTATGATAATTATTATTATTATTATTTCTATTTTTATTGTTACCATAAGAATAAAAGAAAAAAAAAAGAAAAAAGAAAATCAAAACGGAAGTTTTTTTAGGGTTTTCTAGAAATTTTTATAAAGGGGGACGAGCACAGCACATAGCAGAGGAGGTGCAGCGCAGTCCAGCGCTGAAGGGAGCCAAGTAGAAAAGAGAAAAAAAAAAAAACCCTGCTTCATCTTCTTCTTCTTCTCGAGGCTCGCTCCCGTTTTTCACGGCCATCCATCCTCACCTTTGCCGCCTCCTCGTCTGCAACTCACGGCCACTCCTCTCCCAGCCCCACGATACCCCAAGCCTCCATACTTTCTCCATGCTGCCAAGCAGCAGCAGCCCTTCACGGACAGCCTCTCGCGGCCTACTGCAGTTAACCATACCAGCAGATCCGAGAGGCTCTCTACACCTCCATAAGCTCCACCGGCCTCTCTTCTCCAGAAGCTCCCTACCCCTCTACTGTATATACACACACAGCACACACTGCACACACACAAAATACACACACACAGCACACACAAAAACACACACACACTGCAACACTCACACACAGCACACACAAAAACACACACACACAGCACATGCAGCACACACTGCAACACCCAAACACAGAAACACACACACGCACGCACGCACACACATTCACGTGCCTTTTTTTTCTATTTCTTTATTCATTTTTTTTATTTGTTCTAACATCTAATATCTGGTTTTTTTCCTTGTATATGCAGGTATGTAGGTTTTTATTTTTACAGTTAGTTTAATATTTAGTATTCATGGTAAATTTTGGTTGTATTATTTATATAAGTTAATTGTCTTTATTGCGGAATTTTTATAGTTGGAATTTGTCTAGATATTTAAAGTTTAATTTCATTTTATTCGTTGGATTGTTAATATTATTATTGCATGTTTAATACGTAGCTAGAATAGTTATTGTAATTATTTACTTAATCCATATGTTTAGGGCTATTTAGGGTTTTCATCGTTGATGTATGTTCAATTTTAATTACTTAGGGTTTTCTTTATTGTATGTGTTATCTATACTCATATTAATATTTTCTGATATTTAGTATTCGTATTTCAATATTTTATCATGTTTACATTTAAAGGTATCAATCATTATGGTAAGTTTAGTGTTTTGGTATATATTTTGCTATTATGTTTAGTATGATATTGTATATAATATTATGGTATAATTATTATTTAGCTTCACTTATTAAGGCATTTTTTTTTATAGATGGTATTACCTTGTATAGTATCTTGAGTGTTTTAATATATACATACATATGGTATTTTATTGCCTAGTTTGAAAGTTGTAATATTTTAACAGATATGCTTATTATCATTACTATTTTTATGTGCATTGTGATAATTTAATATTTTATCTTATTATCTTATCAATATATAGTAAAACCTCCCATACTAGTATTTTCCTATAAGAATTTTATATATAATTTCAAAATTTGGGAGCGTATTTTCTTAGATATTTTATTGATTTTTAATCCCTATGATTTTATTGCGGGGGTATGAGCCTTTGGGCTTAACATACCTTTAAGCTCTGAGGGAATATGTACGCATATATTATATTTATTTATTTATTTATTTATTTTTCATACGTATTTTTAAATTCATAAAAAGGAGTAATTTAAAGAGTTATTAGATTAACTTAGGAAAAATTTCAAATTAATTAGGTACCGTTCGTAAGAACGGGCGTGTAGGGGGTGCTTGTACCTTCCCCTCGCGTAACCGAACTCCCGAGCCTAACTCTGGTAACATAGACCCATTCTACCCCTAATGGAGTAGAAATTATATGTTCTAACCACACTAAAGGTTAGTGGCGACTCCGACATTCCGTGATTTTTCCTTGAAAATATAAAATTGATTTTAATTTCGCCACCCGGGGTACACGCGCTCACGGGACGTCGCGATACATATCATATGTTTGAACCAAATTCAATACAAACTCCTAGTTCATAATGATATATAGAAAGAAAATTTGAAATTGCACATATCACACCACAAGAAATAAGGTTATCAGTGATGGATTTAAACTGTCACTAATAATCAAAAAATCATCACTAATAGTATTAGTCACGGTTTGATCACTTTTAGTGATGATTATAAATTTGTCACTATATTTGCGGCGACAATTACTTATTAGTGATGAATATTACAAATCGTTACTAATACTGGATTATTAGTGACGAAAGACAACTATCACTAATATCCTAAGACCGTCACTATAAATTATACTTATTCTCAGCTCAAATTGGTCTCTAAAGCACAAGTATTAGTTACGGTTTTAATAACCGTCACTGCTATGACACCATTAGTGATGGACAATAAACCATCACTAGTATTACATTTTTAGTGACGATTATTAAAACCATCACTAATAATATGCTATTAGTAATAGTTATAAGATTGTGACTAATACTTTGCCTTTAGTGACGAATTTACCCCCAACAAATGTTGATTCTATAGTGACGGTTTTGGTCTTTTAGTGACAATTTCTAAACGGTCACTAATACTTCATCTTGCCATTATTAGTAATAGTTTTGCAAACCGTCACTAATGCTTTGAATTAATAATTTTTTTTTTGAAAATTCGTGTGGAAACCCATAATTATAGTTTAGCATAACATAAAATTAAACCAGAATTACTAAAACATTCATAAATTATTAAAATTTAAAATAAAAATTGTTCAAAATTCAAATACATACAAATAAAAATTCAAATTGAAATATTATTAATTCTATTCAAATAAAAAAAAATAAAGGGAAAGTCAAAAGTTGCGCACATCGGACCCGTCTATAGTGCCTGACATTGTCGTAGTGTTCTGATAGCCACAAACCCTACAAAATAATAGTTGCACAAGAAATTAGCTACTATACAATGTTTAAACATATATGTATATATTATAATTAATTAAAAATGATTTGATAGCAAAATGATCGAATAATAGGACAAAGTGTGAGAAAATGATACAATTGTAATTAAGTTTGATCAGTCGGAATTCACCCCACTCGGTTCAGACCTCATATGGTTGAATTGTTAGCTAAGTGCTTAAAATGAACTAAGTTTATTAAGTTTGTTTGAATCTAACTTTGTGACAGAGGTGTCGGGGCTGATCCCACTTGGTTTGGACCTTGTATGCCTAAATTGGACACCTGAGTGCTTAAAATGAACTAAGTTTACTAAGTTTGTTTGTATTCTAACTTTGTTTCTAAGTAGGGAAAAATCTCTTGGGAGGAGTTTTTGAGCATCATCAACTCCTGGGGAGGAGTTTTTTAAGCACCATTAGCCTTAGCACGTCCATGTTAATGTGATGTATGTGTCAGGACTAACCCCATTTAGCTTGGACGTGGTATGCCCTGAATTGGACACATGGGTGCTTAAAACGATGTTTGTATTCTAATTTTGCTTCTAGGTAGGGAAAAGCTGTTGGGGTGGAGTTTTTTGGAACTGTTAGTTTTGGCACGTCCACGTCAATGTGACAAATGTGTCATGACTGACCCCACTTAGTTTGGACTTTGTATGCCCGAATTGGACAAATGGGTGCTTAAAATGAACTAAGTTTACTATGTTTGTACTCTATCTTTACTTCTAAGTGGGGAAAAAGTTCTCGAGGAGGTGTTCTTAGGCACCGTCAGCTCCGACACGTTCAAGTCAATGTGATGGACATGTTGGGACTGACCCCACTCAATTTGGACCTCATATGCCTAAATTGGATACTTGGGTGCTTAAAATGAACTAAGTTTATTAAGTTTACGTCTAAGCGTATAATTTTAAATCGGGGAGAAGTTTTTAGGCATCGTAAGCTCCGACATGTCCATCTCAATGTTAAGGACGTGTCGAGATTGACCTCACTTTATTAGGACATTGTATGCTTGAAATGGACACCTGAGTGCTTAAAATGAACTAAGTTTACAAAGTTTGTTTGAATCTAACTTTGCTTCTAAGTGGGGAAAAAGCTCCTGAGGAGAAGTTTTTGGGCACCGTCAGCTCTAACATGTCCACCTCAATGTGATGGACATGTTAAGACTAACCACACTTTGTTTGGACCTTCTATGCCCAAATTGGACACATGGGTGCTTAAAATGAACTAAGTTTACTATGTATGTATTCTAACATTACTTCTAAGTGGGGAAAAAGCTCCTAAAGAGGAGTTTTTTGGGTTTTGTTAGCTCTTGCATGTCTAGCTCAATGTGATGGATGTGTTAGGACTAACCCCACTCAGTTTGGACCTCGTATGCCCGAATTGGACACTTAGGTGCTTAAAATGAACTAAGTTTACTAAGTTTTCATCTAAGCATATAATTTTCAATCAGGGAGGATTTTTTAGGCATCGTTAGCTCCAACACGTCCATCTTGTTGAACTTATAGGTCATATCCCATTTTGATTATGACAAATACCTTGGTATTTAATGTTTTTCGAGTTTGTGTGTAGGATCAGTTTTGCATGTATTGGCAAAATCATATGGCATCATATGGAGAATTAAAGGGAAATGAAGACCCAAAATGTTTAACACTTGTATTTTATATTCATTTTTATTCGGATATGTAATATTTATTAATCCAAAGTCTATAATAACTAATGCATATAGGAATTAAAGCTCACAGTGACCTTAGAAAGACCCTAAGCCCTTGCACATGCACTTAGGAAAACTCCCACTATCAACTATACAATCAGAGGTAACTCATAATTTAAAATATGACTTAGGTCTTAAATATGTAAAGGGTTCGGGCGACCGAACCTTGGCGTTGAAAACACCTCGATCGACCGAAAGTGCGAATAGTCAATATGTTGACTAAAGGTCAGGCGACTGAACCAAAAAGAACTGAGTGTTCTCGGTTGACCAAACCTATGTTTAGGACTTTTTCACCTGCCCTGGGCACTCGAACGTCATGCTTATTTTGACCTCGGGAGACCGAATATTGAAGTTCTGCAAACCGAACGTAGGGTCAGACGACCAAACCTCAAGTAGGTTGGAAAATCACCTAATGCCAGCTAACCGAACTTCTCACAAGGCACCCGAATGCATGAAGTTTAGTTTTCTTCATGTGTCTGTTCGGGCTATTGAACCCAAGGGTCAGGTGCCCAAAACTCTTAGGTTGGCCAAATTTTACCGCTGGTAATTAAAGATAAATCAGGGTTATTTTGATTAAACATGTTTAAAATAATTTTAAATATTACCTGTTGGCCTAAAATGACTTTTCAATCTTGTTTTTATGATAACAAATAAATGATGATTTAATATGTGCTTGTTGAGTGATAATGTTTTAGGATTTCTTATAAAATTCAAAAGAAAAGGAATGGAAAGCTCAAGGACTCAAAGCCACATTCATATGTAGAATGATCTAAAGGAAGCTCAAAGTAACACCAACATGAGTAAAGTGTATATGGGAACTTAAATCTAACTCAAGCTCATGGAAAAAGGGACATGAAGCAAAATACCATGGAAGTCTCGAAGAATAAAGTTTTAGGCTTTAAGACCAATATTTGTAAGAACTTCATGTTTAAATATCTCATGAAATATTTTGAAGGTCTTTAGGGTTAATTATGGACTCAGATACCTTATTTTAAACACTAGAAAATGTTATATAAGTAATCATAGAAAAAGAGCAAAAAGAACCTTTGAAAACTAAACTAAAAAATCAAAATTATGTTTGCCTAGACGACTGAAGTTTAACTTCAGTCTACTGAAGAATTTCTTCAAAAGATGGAAGAATAAGTTCAGTTTTCTGGAGATTTTCCTTCAGTTCAGTCATCTAACCCTGTATCTAGTTCAAAATTTTTAGTGTTTTAAAGTACTTTAGAGGACTGAACCCGACACTTTAGTCAACTGAACACTATTAATGGCTAATTTTTTTAAATATTTTAAATTTCAAATAAATATTTCTTGTGCCCCAAATTTTATGAAAACTTGGGAAATGCTCCAAGTAATCTTGGGCAACAAGAAATTATTTTTAGAAGCCTATAAATACATGGTTTTAGCAAATTAAACTTACCAAGAAATTCAAAATTTGTTCACAAGCTCAAAGTGTTGTTGAAACTCTCTTGCTCACTCTTTGCCCAACTGAATTGTTGAGAAAATCTGAAGAACTGATCATCTTACTCTGAGTTCTAGTTGTTGATTCTCATCTGGAGAAGGAAGGAACTTGGTGATATCATTCTAGACCTTCAATCTATTCCAATTCGATATTTGAATATTGAAGTATATTAGTGCTTTTAAATTGTACAAACCAGCTCTGTTCTGAGAGTGTCTTTGTACACCATATTGTTTCTTATTTCTTGTTGTTCTTTGAACGATTCCAGGTTGTTGGATTGTTGGACTGAGCGTAGGGTATCGCTTGGAGAGGCAATGCTCTAGCCTATTGAAGGAGTGACTAAGCATAGGGTATCGCTTGTAACGGTTTGCTCCGCCTCAAAAGGAGTGTTATAGTGGAATCCTTAGGTGGTATTAGCCTAAGGCAAGGATGTGGGCTAGGGATAAGATAAACCTCATAAAAATCTCGGTGTCATTCTCTACCCTTTCTCTTTACTTTGCAACATATATACATTGTGTGGTGTATGCAAAGTGCAGGATGCTAAAAGTTGAAAATTAAGATTAAAGAAGACTCTTAAACTTAAGAAAGTCCGTTTTGATTAAACTTTTGTGAAAATCCATAAGGGAGTACGTTGTTTAATCGTTTGTGGAAATCTTAGTTAAGAGAGTGCAAACAATTTTCATTCAATACAGAGCTTGAAACAATCATATATATAGGGCTACAAACAAATATGAAAATTGCCAAAGAGCTGCATGTTATATTTTAATTGGGTATTTTGTAATTGATTACTTTAATTGTTGATTGGTTGGTTGATTGTTTAAGTTTTGTTTACTTATGGTGTGTTAAGTATTTATTTGTGGATTGATTATTCAATTAAGGTTTGGTTGGGTGTTTGATAAATCAAAAAGAGGTTAAAAAATTGATAAAAAGAACTAAAATTTTTAATAACCCAATACACCCTCCTCTTGGGACTACACCTTAACTTTCATTACCCTTATGCCCCCAACGGTTATTTTTTTGGGTATGTCTATATATATGGGCTCATTTGCAAGATTAAAAAAATACTAGTGATTTGATTAGTTGAAAAATCCTATGAATTTTTGAGAGCTCATTTTACTCATTCAAGCCCCAAACACTCTTTCATTGTTCAATATCTAGCATAATCCTTTTGAGTGAAAGTATTCCAAACCATCCCACAGTGCTTGCAAAAGCTATAACTCTCATTATCTTTGATTATTTGATTAATTTTTATTGAGAGTTTTAGTCAAACGTTTTCCCCCGATTTAATTAATAAATCTATTGGTTAGGGAAACTTTTAGCTTGTGAGTCTCTGCACTACTATTGCAAGACTTATTAAACTTTCTTCTATTGTGTTCTTGTAAAAATCTTGTTGACAAGCTTGTGTTCAAATATCACTTGTGCTAAAATTTTGAGAAATCGTTTTGAGATATTTTGATTACACTCTTTGGAAATCTTTGAAACTTTACTTTTGATTGATATATATTGATGAAGTGTTTCAAATTTAGATTGAGAATACACTCTTGTCATTGATTGCTAATTGACATTTGATTGAGTCTTTATACACATTGTTACACTGAACTATAGTTATTACCTAGTTGATGTGCATTGGTTAATATTGGTACAAATTTGTTTATCGAAGAAGCATATATATTGTACACAAAATTTATATTGTGAATTGGTTATATTCCAGCCATGGCCTGAGGGGGTGTTAATCCAATTCAAAAGGATTGGTTGTAAAGGTTGAGGTTAGCCCTTCTTTAATTTGACCTGGTTGTATTTCGGTGCCACTCCACCCGATAAGTGAGCATTGTAATCCTCGGTCTTGCGAGCTGAGGTGGGGACGTAGACATGTTTTTTGAACTCCGATAACATATTCAGTGTTACCTTTACTTTACTTACGAGGAAAAATGTGAGATTTGAATGGATCAACGATTCTCTGCACTGGTATTATCTATTCCATTGGGAGAGAATGGATTTGTTATATGTCTTGGATGTGTATTGATGCAAGACGAGAGGGTTATTGCTTACGCTTCTCGACAGCTTAAGGAGTATGAAAAGAACTACCCAGTACATGATTTAGAGTTAGCTGTAGTGGTATATGCCCTAACGACATGGAGGCATTATCTTTATGGTGGGAGATGTGAGATATTCACTGACCATAAAAGTGTGAAGTATTTCTTCACCCAGAATGAATTGAATATGAGGCAAAGAAAATGGTTGGAGCTTATTAAAGATTTTAATTGCACTATTAGCTACCACCCAGTGAAAGCAAACGTGGTAAATGATGCTATGAGCCGAAAATTAGTGGGAGCAACATTGTCAGCAGTAGAGATTCAGCATCCGATCTAGAGGGATTTAGAGAGGCTCGGTGTTGAGCTAGTAGAGGATGATCATCAGGCATTTATTGCCAACCTATTGTTACAGCCCACCTTGAAGAAGAGGATTAAAGATGCTCAGAAGAATAACATAGAATTGGTAAAGCTGATAGAAAGACTGTAGAATGGACAGTGAGAGAAGTTCAATATTTCAAATGTTTGAGCTCTGAGGTTTCATACAAGGCTGTGCGTACCTATAGATGCTAAAATTAGGAGAGCTATCCTAGAGGAAGCACACAATCCTGGCAAAACTAAAATGTATTAGGACCTCCGAGAGTCATTTTTGTGCAGCAGCATGAATAAGGATATAGATGAGTATGTGAAGCAATGTTTGACGTGCCGGTAGGTAAAGGCTAAGCACAAAAGATTGGCGGGACAGTTGCAGCCACTTCACATCCTTAAATGGAAGTGGGCTCATATGTCCATGGATTTTGTTACAGGGTTATCACCTGCATTGCATGGACAGAATGTTATTTGGGTGATTGTTGATCGATTGATGAAGGCCACTCATTTTCTCCCTATTAAAGTCAACTCCTTTATGAATAGACTAATAGAGTTATATTTTTAAGAGATAGTTCAACCGCATGGCGTGCCAGTATTCATAGTTTCAGATCGAGACCTACGTTTCACGTCACAGTTTTGGAGGAGTTTGCAGGAAGCTTTGGGGTCTCAGTTATCTTTCAACACAACCTTTCATCCTAAGATTGATGGGCAGAAAGAAAGGATGATCTAGACACTTGAGGATATGCCATGAGCATGTGTGCTAAATTTCGGGGTTAGTTGGACCTAGTATGTGTCATTGGTTGAATTTGCGTATAATAATATAGCTACATGGCCAACATTGGGATCGCACCTTATGAGGCATCATATGGTAGGTGATTACGCATCAAAACTGTATAATTGGGTACTTTAATCCGGTCAACAACTTTCGTGTTTTGAGTTTTGGGCGAAACGGGCTCTAAGAAGGCCAAAAGTGGCTATGATTTCATTAAAGAAAAAAAATAATAATGAAAGTGTGACTTGATGTGACCCGGCCATGCATGGCCGGGTCGGGTCAAACTAATGGGTCATCGGGCTGTGTTTCCCTCTCCCCTTTTTATTCTCTCTTTTTCCCTTTCTCTTCCCTATTGGGCCCTGCCCCAACCACAGTCTTCTCTTCCTCTTCTTCTTCTTCTTTAATTTTTTTCTTTCTTTCCATCTTGTCTCTCTTTTCACTCTCTCTCTTTCTTTCTCCTTCTCGTTCTCTCTTCTCCTTCTCGTTCTCTCTTCTCCTTCCTTCTTTCTCCCTCTTGTTCTTTTCCCTTTCCTTCTTCCTCTTCCCCTATATCCCTCTGTTCTTCTTTTCTCCCAGCCACTACCGAAGCACAGTAGATCTAGCACCTTCGGCCAGCCCCTCCATCCTTTGCAGCAACCCGTGAGCCACTCGGCCATCTACAAGTCCTCGAGAAGTTCCACTCCACACAACAGCAAACAGCAAGACGGCTAGCCTCCCTGTTCCCGCTGCAACACCAGCAAATGCAGCAAGCAGCAGAGACGTCCCAGCCCCAGCTGCACAGCAGCTCCTCCCCTGCTGCAGCCACCTTTCTCTACCTCCAACCTGAGGACCTCCCTGCAATCTAAGCACCAGAACCACAGCAACTCATGGATCTCTCTCTCTCTCTCTCTCCTTATCTCTTCCTTCTTTTTTTCTTTTCTGTTTTTTTTTTCTTTTCTATTCCTCTTAACTTACAGTTTGAACAATTTTATTGTCAAGGTTCATAGTGTAATTTGAATATCAATATGGTTTTAATTCCTCTTCTTTAATATTTAATTATTATTTTTAGTTAGTTATTTGCTTAATAAGAGTAAGTTCGGGTTAGTTCTGAAATAAAAAAAATACAAAGGAAAAAAATCTGTTTTTGTTTTAACGAATCTAAACTAGTTGTTTTTCTTTTCTTTTTCTCCCAAGATTTAATATTTTTTATGTTCGGGTTAGTTAGGACCGGTTTATTCAAGTTCATATTTTTTTTTTTTTTCCATTATCATTCGAGCTTAGATTTTTTTATGTATTTGCATTTTAGTTTAAAATTGTGATTTGATTAAAAGTTTGGGTTTAATTGATTAAAGTTTGTATCTTTATTGTGCTTTGTTATCATTCAAGTATTAGGTTTGTTTTTGTGTTTTTGTTCTACTTTAAGTTTGGGTTTGTGTTCTAATTTAAGGTTGTTTTCTTTTGCATATGCGTTTGAATCCTATAGAGTTTCATTGCATATTTTAATTTTGTGTTCAAAATTTCCATTTTTAATTAAGCGTGTTTCGAAGTTTCCTTGATTAGATTAGGGTTTCCATTAGTGTTCCTTAATTCGATACATGTTAGGACTTTAATTTGTGTGTTTATTTAATTGGTCAAAAAAAGTCAAACAATCATGAAAATCTCGAATCTGAACTGAGTTCAGTACCTTTTTAATTTCGATTGGAAGACTGTAAAATTTGAGATTAAATGCACTCCCTGAGGAGACGATCTGGCCCTTGGGTTGAATATTACACAACATAACTCCTATACTTTGGATAGCTTTTGAGCTGCTCATTTTTCGAGTGAGTCAAGTTTTTGGCGCCGTTGCTGGGGAATGTCGGTCTTAGTCTCAAATTAGCATTCTTCCCATCATTTTTTTTATTATTTGTATGAAAAAGAAAAAGAAAAAAAAAAGAAGAAAACAAAACAGAAAAAAATTGAGTTTTGAAAAATGGTTGCACCTACACTGTGCACGATAATGGACTTTTTGCTGCTTGAATAAGCCACTACATCATCTTCCACTGTTTTGCCTTATGACAAGCTTAATTTCATGATACAACACGGGAGGTTGTCATTCCTACCCGAGTTCTACGGAACGGAATCTGAGTGCCCCTATCAGCACTCAGCAGAGTTTGAATTAACTGACAATAAGTTTTTCCCTCATTTTTGGACTAATGAATCTATTCAACTGAATTTATTTCTTGCTACTTTACAAGATAGGGCACTGATCTGGTTTTATTCCTTAAGACCTCACACTATCACTAATTGGTCTGATATGGAGCGCGAATTTCTGCATGCATTTGGTCCCTCACAAAAAACTCAATTTTTGCAGGAATAGATTCTTAATTTTGTGCAGCAGGATGATGAGACATTTCGGGCTTGCTGGGAGCTATTCAAGGATCTACTAAACACTTGTCCACATCACGGGTTCGACACATGGAGGTTAGCTGATTGTTTTTATACTGCTCTTACCCCTGATTACAAGTATTTTGTCCAGCCATGTGCAATGGAGAACTTTTCAGCAAAGATCCAGATCAGGTATTATCGTTCTTCGATTACTTAACTGACAATGTCCCATAGTGGAACACACGATACACTCAGGCACCCATTACTGCACACCTTATCAGCATAATCGGTGGTGGAGATGTATACGAGCCACCAAATTGCCCAAACAACCCTCCGCCTCAATATCAGTCACAACAGATCCCTTAGAGTTGTACGCCGTCAGAATTTCTGGAGGATAGCATAACACAGATGACGAATATGCTCCAGCAGTTCATGTAAACTCAAGTCAATCATAATAATGAATTGCGGGATACCATTAATGCGATAAGCACATAGTTGAACATCTTAGAAAACGAAGAATTGCTCGCGGAACCTCAGCCTAGTCCTTAAGAGTACTAGCAACCACAACAACAAATGCACGATGTTCTCTTTGAGACAGCAGAGACCGCCATTACTCCGAAAAGCAAGAAAGAAGTTCCCCGACCTAAGATGCTCATCGCTGGACACCTAGTTGTCTTAGCACCGGAAGTTATGGCTAAAATAGATGAATTCAAAGAAAAATTAGAGGAAACAGACCCAGATGCGGAGCAGTTAGTTGATGCGAAGACTGATAACAATGAGGAGTACCAACCTGTGGTACCTCATACTCAGAGCTCAGAACCCATGCAACCATCACCCCCGCCTAAATCAGATGTTAAGGAGCCTAATGTGGAGGCAGACCCTTGCAGTGGTGAGATGATATGTGCTCCAGATAAAGAGGCTGACCAGTTTAGTGAGAATTTAATCTTCAAAGAATCAGGTAAAACCTTTAATGTTTATGCTTTTGAAGAACTACAGGTAATTGCTCCATTAACTTTCCATCACACGTTAGTTTGTAAAGAAGCAAATTTCCTAGACACGATGTTGAATAAAGACCCTTTCTTGTCAACACACGAGGGTCGACCTGCACACATATTGTTTGGTACATTAATGAGCATTAATTCATTTGAGGCTGATTTTCGTGTAGGTATGAAGACTGATCGATTGTGGCAGCTCAAATTTGGAGAACCGCCAGTGCAATTTATATACCTGCGACCACCAGACGAATTTCCTTCTGAGCCTCCGCCAGACAATTGTAATGTTTTGCTTTTCCTTCTTTTCATTTTATTTTACCTTATTTTATTTTTAGTTAGTTTTTAGGTCTATTTTCTTGTAGTTCAGTCTTTCTTTTCCATTACCCCGTCACTCAGGTATGCTTTACTTTTCCCGTGCACAGTCCTTTCTATTTCCCCTATGCTTTCACATTGAGGACAATGTCCCACTTTAGTTGGGGGGGGGTGAGCATTCGCATGTGACACTGTGCACGTACATGAACCGGGTTTTATATAAAAAAAATCAAAAATCAAAAAAATCAAAAAAGAAAAAGAAAAAGAGAAAGAAAGGAGAAGCATTGAGCACTAAAGAATTACACTGCACTATGTCATGCTTCACACTGTGTATACCCTTTTACATACTTGCATATAATTTAAGAATGACACACTTGAGTCAATCATGCGTAGTTTCTCTTTATATGATTTTATGGCTCCATGAAGAATCAATTGGTAGTACGTTTGTGTTAATTTGGCTATATAATTTCTTGTATCTACATGTATCTCACGAGGCTAAATAAACACATTCACGTGATTCATTGCACTTAGGGTTTCCTGTGAGCACTGAAAGAACACTCGTGGCGACTATGACACCTTGTGAGATATCCTTGAGCTATGTATCGTCCTTTTGAGCGTTAATATCAAATCATAGTTCATGGAACTCAATTCTCTTTTTTTCTGGATATTCCTTGTACACTAGTCTCTATCTTTGATTTGCTAGCCTAGAGGTGACACCTAGTGGGGAGATAGAAACCTAGGTCTTATAGCCTACTCAAATTGTGAAGGCTGAGCCACCCCTAGAGATAGAATTAATTCATAAACCCCTATTCGAGCTCAATTCCCATTGATGGTATGAAGATTACAAAAGAAGTGTTAAGATTGTCCTTATTAGTCAAGAAAAGACAGAAAATAAAGAATGAGCAGAAGAAAGAATAAGAAATAAACATGCGCATGAAATGAAATGACAATGCCGGTCCACGTACATATCACAAAAAATCAAGGACGCGACACATATTTTCCACGTATGAAGATTCTTCAACCGATTAATGCCTCAGATGTATTCACGACAAGTTTGTGAGTAAGTTGATCTAGGGTAGTCTTGGTTGGATGTGGCAAGTAGGTGAGAAGATTTTAGGGTAAAGGACCCAGCACCTCACAGATAGGCTAGATTCTTTCCAGACTAGTCCACTCCATACACTTACCATTTGTTCCTTTTAATATGTGGGATGTTTGATTACGACATTCCTCCTCACATATGATGAGTGAACCCATCTTCTTTGAGTGTTTTTTAGGGTATACCAATTAGGCCGAGTCTAAGCGACCGTTCTGTAGGTGTCCACTAGTATCCTAGGTGTACTGTGTCACACACATCACACACACCTCGAGAGTTTACCTATTTATACTTGGACTTATATGACTACATTAACTCTGAATGTGCCACTGGTTAACTTCATGTGAGTATACTGCTCTTAAATGACATATAAAAACGATGAAACTTGCATGAGTGATGTGCTTTGGGGTTGTATGTACTGAATATGAACAAGCCTGTGTGACATTTAGTTGTGTTCTTGTATGTGAAACGGTATACTTATCTCGCATGTGAATTGATTTCATGATTACTGGAGTTTGTAGTTATAGATACCACCCTGAGATTCATTCATGTCATTTGCTAGAGACTAGCAAAACATTAGTTAGGGGGTGTGATTATGCGTCAAAACTGTGAAATTAGGCACTTTAATCTGGTCTTTACAGTTTATATTTTTAATTAAGTGTCCAAATTTGTCCATTATTTTAATAAAGTGCCAAATTTATCATTCTTGAGTTTTATTGCACAATTTATGAATTTTTGGTAATATTTTATCGCAGGAAAATTCTCGGGAATCAAAACCGACACCTATTCATATTTCGTGCATACCTTTTCCGTCCAAATTCCAATCGAGACGATTCAAATTTCTAGAAAAAGAGGAAAATATTATTTACAACTTTCGTGTTGAGTTTTGGGTGAAACGGGCTCCAAGAAGGCCAAAAGTGGCTATGATTTCATTAAAGAAAAAAAATAATAATGAAAGTGTGACTTAATGTGACCCGGCCATGCATGGCCGGGTCGTGTCAGACTAATGGGTCATCGGGCTGTGTTTCCCTCTCCCCTTTTTATTCTCTCTTTTTTCCTTTCTCTTCCCTGTTGGGCGCTGCCCCAGCCGCAGTCTTCTCGTCCTCTTCTTCTTCTTCTTTAATTTTTTTCTTTCTTTCCATCTTGTCTCTCTCTTTCTTTCACCTTCTCGTTCTCTCTTCTCCTTCCTTCTTTCTCCCTGTTGTTCTTTTCCCTTTCCTTCTCCCTCTTCCCCTGTATCCCTCTGTTCTTTTTCTCTCCCAGCCACTACCGAAGCACAGCAGATCCAGCACCTTCGGCCAGTCCCTCCATCCTCTGCAGCAACCCGCGAGCCACTCGGCCATCTGCAAGTCCTCGAGAAGTTCCACTCCACACAGCAGCAAACAGTTAGACGGCCAGCCTCCCTGTTCCCGCTACAACACCAGCAAACGAAGCAGGCAGTAGAGACATCCCAGCCTCAGCTGCACAGCAGCTCCTCCACAGCTCTCCTCCACAGCCACAACCCAAGGACCTCCCTACAATCTAAGCACCAGAACCACAACAGCTCATGGATCTCTCTCTCTCTCTCTCTCTCCTTATCTCTTCTTTCTTCTTTTCTTTTCTGTTTTCTTTTTTTTTTCTTTTCTATTCCTCTTAACTTACAGTTTGAACAATTTTACTGTTAAGGTTCATAGTGTAATTTAAATAGCAATATGATTTTAATTCTTCTTTCTTAGTATTTAATTATTTTTTTTAGTTAGTTATTTGCTTAATAAGAGTAAGTTCGGGTTACTTCTAAAATAAAAAAAATTCAAAGGAATAAAAAATCTATTTTTTTTTTTAACGAATCCAAACTAGTTGTTTTTTTTTTTCTTTTTCTCCCAAGATTTAATCTTTTTGATGTTCGAGTTAGTTAGGACTGGTTTATTCAAGTTTGTATTTTTTTTATTATTTTCCATTATCATTCGAGCTTAGATTTTTTTATGTGTTTGGATTTTAGTTTAAAATTGTGATTTGATTAAAAGTTTGGTTTAATTGATTAAAGTTTGTATCTTTATTGTGTTTTATTATTGTTCAAGGATTAGGTTTGTTTTTGTGTTTGTGTTCTACTTTAAGTTTGGGTTTGTGTTTTAATTTAAGGCTGTTTTCTTTTGCGTGTGCATTTGAATCTTATAGAGTTTCATTGCATATTTTAATTTTGTGTTCAAATTGTCCATTTTTAATTAAGTGTGTTTTGAAGTTTCCTTAATTAGATTAGGGTTTCCATTAGTGTTCCTTAATTCGATGCATGTTAGGACTTTAATTTGTGTGTTTATTTAATTGGTCAAAATAAGTCAAACAATCGTGAAAATCCCGATTCTCAACTGAGTTTAATACTTTTTTAATTTCGATTGGAAGACCGTAAAATTTGAGATTAAACGCATTCCCCCTGGGGCTGAATATTATACGATATAACTCCTATACTTGGGATAACTTTTCAACTGCTCATTTTTTGAGTGAGTCAGTAGGAGGTGTCATTCTCCACTATACTAGGATGATGTTGGAATTGGTGTATTCCCAAGAGGGGGGTGAATTGGGTATTTAAAAATTACTTCCTAGATTTAACTAATTCAATAGCAGTATTACACAACCTAGGATCTGTCTATGTAATCCCAAATGCGCAGATAAATATAATATTTGGAAATTTAAATCACACACAACATTCACCGACTATTGAAGAATAACATACACGTGCAGTAAATAAATTGTGGAAAAATAAAGTGCACAACGATATGTTATCAGGGTTTGGCCAATACTGACTACGTCCCCGCATCGAGCTCACAAGTAAGAGGGTTTCCACTACGGCTCACTTAACGGGTGGAGTGACACCATTTACAACTAGCTCAATTAACGGGGTTGACCTCAACCTACAACCGCAACTTACTAGGATGGTGCACCTAACTTTCCTAACCGCGTCTAAGCCAATCCAGGACTATTCAACAAGGCTAGTCTCCCTCTTTATGCTCACGCCTGGAATAGAGTAGATATTCAATATAATTTTTGTGTACAAGGAAATGTGCTTCTACACAAGCCAATTATGTACCAATACGCACAAGTAATAATCAATGCATTTCTACTAGATAGGAATTATAATCTTAGTGAAGATATGTGAATCTACTCTCAATATTATGTTAATATGCAATCAAAGTGAGAGTGTATGTAGTAGCAATCTATCTTTGAAATAATACACATATAAATATTTCAACCACAAATATAGTTTCAAAGATTTCAATAGCTCAATCAAATATCTCAAACAAGATTTCCAAAAGTTCAAGCACACGAGATATTTTCGAAAAACACGCTTGTCAAAAATATTTTTCTTCACAACACAAGACAAGTTTTTGAGTCTTGCAATAAGAGTGCAAAGACTCACAAGCTTACGAAGGTTTTTCCAAAATGAATTAATGAATTAAATCACTAGGAAAACCTTTGGGCTTAACTCTCAAGAAAATCAATAAACAATCACAAGTGTGAGTGTATAAGCTAGTGTAGGTAATCTCAAGATACACTCACTCAAAATGATTTTGCAAGGGAATGAGTAAAAGTGAGGTATATGGGCTTGAATGGAAGTGAGAAGCACAAAGAAATTTTAGGGAGAAATTTTATAATCTAAGCTCTAATCTCCCATTAATTTTTGCAAATGAACACATATATACGAAACCAAAGGTGTAGTTCCAAGAGGGGGTGAATTGGGTTATTTAAAATTCCTTAGAATTTTCTTATGACTTCTTGACCTTTTACAACCTTTTAAAGACTTCTAATATTCTTGTTGATTAGGCAATTCACACAACCACTTACTTCTTCTATTCAATCTACAACCACAACATACAACCAATTGATTAACTGCTCAAATAAAATGAACACAACACAATCAATCAATATTTGCTTTGCAATATTCAGCTGCCCTGTATATAAATGTGCAAGTCCTGTATTTGCCCTTTGAACTTTAAAATAACATCCAATCACTTTTTCAAAAACAGAATTTAAATAAAGCTTCAGCTAATAGGTTTTGGGTTGTTAACCAATCAACATACTCCCTCATGGTTTCTTGACAAAATTGATTAACCAACATACTCCCTTTTGGTTTCCACAAGCCCAAGAACAAACTAGGCTTTTGTTTATTTAATTTCCAATATGCGTTATTTTTATGATTGAAAGAATTACAACATCCACGCAGTTTATATTTTTTCTGGAATTTAAAGAGAGTAAGGGAAAGAAAGTGACACCGCTGCTTTTACAAGGTTTGGCTTACCCCAGCCTATGTCCTCGCCTTAGGTCAACCACCTAAGGATTTCACTGTACCTTGTTCCTTCCGGGTGGAACAAAAGCCTTTACAATAACCAACCTCTTTTTCAGGAAGAGAAACCTCTCCAAGCAACAACCTACGCTTAGTCCAACGATCCAACAATGCCTTGAACCGTTAAAGATCTAGTAGAAAGGAATGGATATCTACGTACAAAAACACTCTAAAAATAGAACAAGTTGTACAAGTTAAATTTCAAATCGTACTTCAAAACCAAAACTAAATAGAAAATGTGAAGCCCAAGGTTTAGAAGTCACCAATGATTCTTTTTTAAAGATTTAGATGCAACTCAGAACCGAACCCTTATTTTTAATCCAGCAATTTCATAGAGTTTCTCCCCAGCAAAGGTATGAACAAGAATGAGCTTTTGGAGGGTTTTTGCATAGAAATCGTGTATTGCTTGAATGTATTTTACATTGAGCAAGGGAGGTATTTATAGACTTTTTTAAAGAAAAGTTTCCTCATTTAACAGAAAGCATTTAGGTAACTTTTAAAAAAATATTAAATCAGAGAATTAATTTTTAAAATCTTCCTGCAAGTTTGAAATTTGAAAATTTCCGTCGAGTCAATTGGCTGACCCACTCAACTGGGTCATTTTTTGCACTAATCACTCGGCTGGACAGGTGGTTGACACCATTCTATCTCTCAAAAAAATAATTCTGACAAATTGTCAGTTGACTAACTAAACCACATTCAAAATGGTCAGTCGTTTGGCACTGTCAGTCGGCTGGGCGTTTTCAGTTCATTGAGTCAGTCGGCTGGACAGTTAACTTTGCTTAAGGTTTCCTGTCATTTGGCTAACTGAACCACGTTAAAAATGGTCAGTCGGTTGAGTAGTGTCAATCGGCTGGGTCCTTTTAGTTCAACGAGTCAATCGGTTGGGTTGTCATCTCTTTTTAAATATTTTCTATCTTTAAACTCTAGTTTACTTGAAAAACTTAATTATGACTTTTCAAAAACATTTTCAAGAGTTTTTCAAGTGCTAGTCTCTAAGTCTTTATATCTATAGGAGTTCACATATCTAAATAGTAAAGACTTGAAATACTTACAATTATCCTTCTAAGTATGATCTCCTTAATCACTAAATCTTGCAGCCTTTTGAAGTTCACTTTTTACTTCAGGATTTGCTTGGCCTTTAAGCTCTTCATTTGTCGTCCATTACTTCAATATACTGAGAAGCTTTCACTTGATTGGCATTGATCTCCATCTTACTTCCATGATTAACCGTGAGTGTTCTTTTACTTAGACCTGAAATAGAACCACTCAACAACACATGTTAAAGCATCCTTCATTTTGTTATCATCAAAATAAGATTGAAAAGCCAAGTTACGCTAACAATCTCTCCCTTTTCAATGATGACAAATGAGGAGGAAAAATATAAGTAAGCCTTAAAAAGACTCCCTCTTACAACAAGCATAATTTTACTTCCTCTTATAATATCATGCTCGTCATAAATATTATACAATATCATGCTCATCATACAATATCATACTCATAAAAAATATTATACAATATCATGCTCATCAACTCATCATACAATATCATGCTCAACAATATCAAATACTTCTCCCTCTACCTTTTGATACATATCTCATGTTCGAATTTTTTTCAATATCATACTCAATTTTTGCTCAAATACTACTCCCCCTTTTTACATCAATCAAAAAGAGTAAGATACAATATTCATATTTGCGAAAAATACTTCAAAAGTCATATTTGTCATTCATAATTCATCATTCAAATACCAAGATCATGGCAATATTATCAATATCATTACATACTCATAATTATGTTACATTGCTCAAACACCAAGTGATATATTCATGGATTCCAATATACTTCTTAGATTCAAATGTTAATGTCATATCATGCACTGCTCATAGATGCCAATTTTTCATTTATTCATGTGATCCATCATAAGCATACATGGTCAAGTCATTTCAAAATTCATGTTTCTAAATCATGTTTAACAACTTTATGCTCAGATTTTCAAAATACCAATTTCAAGATATACACATGTAGCATATTGCATATCACATAAGCATGAAGTCTATCATTATCATGTGTATTGTATTGTACTTCTGCTTGGATTATTGTTATATTGCTTAAAATTTTTACTATCATTCAAAAACAACTAGGGGAAAGAAACAAGTAAAGCAATCAAGTTGTGTCATACAACATATCAAAGTACAGGCCAAAAAAAATATGTAGAGCACACAAAGAGACAAACCCTAGGTCAGTTGATTGACCACTCAAATGATTTGATTTTTTTAAAAGAGTCTAGGGTTGCTCTGTTAGTCAATCGGCTTACCTCATGGTCAGTTGGCTGACTGGCCTCTGTTCCGAAAAAAAAAACTGCTTCAGTCAGACGGCTGACCTCAGAGTCAGTTGGCTGACTGTAGATTTTTCTTTAAGATTGTCCTTTCAGTTAGTTTCTCTACTATGCAGTAGATCAAACTCTCTTCTAATGGTTATGAATCTATCTTCTGAGAGTGGTTTAGTGAAGATATCAGCCCATTGATAATTTGTATTGATGAATTCTAGAATGATATCTTCTTTTTTAACATGATCGTTTAGGAAGTAATGTCTTATGTCAATGTGTTAGGTTCTTGAGTGTGAAATAGGATTTTTAGATATGTTTATCACACTCGTATTATCACACTTAATTGGTATAGTTGTGTATTTCAAATTGAAATATTTTAATTTCTGTTTCATATACAGTGTTTGCGCACAACAACTCCCAGCTACTACATATTCAGTCTCAACAGTTGACAAAGCCACGGAGTTTTGTTTCTTAGAGAACCAAGAGACTAAAGATCTTCCTAAGAAGTGGCATGTGCCACTTGTACTTTTCTATCTATTTTACACCCTGTATAGTTCGCATCGAAATAACTAATCATTTCAACCTGGTATCCTTAGTGTACCATAGTCCTAAGTCCATAGTGCCTATTAAGTATCTTAGGATTCTCTTAACATCTATTAGGTGTGATTCCTTAGGTGCTGATTGAAACACATGCACACACACACACACACACTAAACATTACGTCGGGGTCTACTGGCTGTTAGATATAGTATACTTTCAATCATACCTCTATAATGCTTTGTGTCTATGGGTTTTCCCTCTTTATCTTTGTCTAGGCTGATAGAGGTACTCATAGGTGTTCTTGTGGGTTTACTGTTTCCATACCAAATTTTTGTATCATTTCTCTTATGTATTTGAATTGACTTATAAAAGTCTCATTCTTTGCTTGTTTGATTTGAAGTCTAAGAAAATAGTTTAATTCTCCCATCATGCTCATTTCAAATTCTTCTTACATACATTTTGTAAATTATTTACATAGATGTTCATTAGTGGCACCAAATATTATATCATCTATGTAGATTTAAATAAAAGTATGTCATCTTCCTTAATTTTAATGAACAAAGTACTATCAATTTTTCCTCTTGAAAACCCCTTCTCAATTAGAAATAAACTAAGTCTTTCATACCAGGCCCTAGGGGTCTGTTTTAATCCATACAAATTCATACCAGGCCCTAGGGGTCTGTTTTAATCCATACAAAGCCTTAGTTAGTCTAAATACATTGTTAGGATTTTCAATATTTTCAAAACCAGAGAAATGTTCGACATATACCTCTTCATTAATATACCCATTCAAGAATGCACTTTTGACATCCATTTGGTATAACTTAAATTCATTGTAGGAAGCATAATCTAATAGCATTCTAATAGCTTCCATTCTAGCAACAGGGGCAAATGTTTCATCATAGTCTATCCCTTCTTCTTGATTATACCCCTTTGCTACAAGTCTAGCTTTGTTTCTAATGAATATGCCATTTTCATCCTTTTTATTTCTAAATACCTATTTAGTTCTTATGATCGAATGACTTTCAAGTTTGGGTATTAATTGCCGTACTTTGCTTCTTTCAAATTGGTTTAATTCTTCTTGCATAGCACTTATCCAAGATTCATCCTTAAGGACCTCTTCACATCTTTAGGTTCATTTTGAGATAAGAATGCATAATGATTGCACAAATTCTTTAGAGAAGATCTAGTAGTTACACCTCTAGATGGTTCACCTATAATTTGTTCTTGAGGGTGATCTTTCTTATACTTCCATTCTCTTAGTAATTCTGGATTTTCTATAAGTTCATCTTTTGGGTTTTCTTCATTTATTTCCTTTTCTTCCTTGATTTCTTTCTCATCCTCCTTTTTGAAAGTATCATCATTTTCTTCATTTTTGACTTCTCTTGAAAAAGGATTTGATTCATCAAAGTCAACGTGAATTGATTCAATTATGGTGAGTGTTCTTTTGTTATAGATCCTATAGGCCTTACTATTTGTGGAGTATCCTGGGAAAATTATTTCATCCGATGTAGCATCAGATTTTCCTAAGTTGTCTTTGTTATTGAGTACGAAACACTTACATCCAAAGACATGAAAGTAAGTTATGTTAGGCCTTCTTCCTTTCCATAATTCGTAGGGTGTCTTGCTTAGGCTTGATCTAATGGAAACCCTATTAATTACATAGCAAGTTGTAGTTATAGTTTCGGCCCAAAAATACTTGGGTAAGTTATTTTCATGAAGCATAGTTCTTGCCATTTCTTGAAGGGTTCTATTTTTCCTTTCCACAGCTCAATTTTATTGTCGAGTTCTAGGTGCTGAAAAGTTGTGACTTATGCCATGTTTGCATAATTTTTCAATGTCTTGATTCTTAAATTCTCTTCCTTGGTCACTTCTTAGATTTTATACGTTGTACCCTTTCTCATTTTGAAGCTCCTTGTATAGAGTGATTAACGAATTACATGCTTCCTCTTTATTGGCTAAAAATAACACTCATGTGTATCTAGAGTAATCATCAATAATTATGAAGGCGTATTGTTTTCCTACTAAGCTTAGAGTTCTAGTAGGGCCAAACAAATCTAAGTGTATGAGCTCTAAGGGTCTACTAGTTGATATATGTTTCTTATTTTTTAGGCTTTTCTTGATTTGTTTTCCTAGTTGATAGGCATCACACACTTTATCTTTGATAAACTTGGTGTTGGGCTAGCCTTTAACTAAATTCTTTTAGAAAGCTTGTATATAAGATCCATGTTAGCATATCCTAATCTTCTATGCCAAAGCCAACTATTTTCACTCATGGCAGCTAAGCAAGTTATATCTTGAGAGATCAAGCCATCAAGGTTTATGCAATACACAATGTTCATTCTAAGTGCAGTGAATAGTGTCTTATGATCCTTAGAATCTTGAATTATGCATTTGTCTTTCTTAAACATTATTTCAAATCCTTTGTCACTAAGTTGACTAATGCTTAATAGATTAAGCTTTAGACCATCAACTAACAAGACAACATCTATAGTGTTGACTCTATGAGTCCAATCCGGTTTTTGATAATGACAAATCACTTGATATTTGATCTGTGCATTGAGTTTGTGAACAGGACTTACATTGAGCATGCACGGAAAGATAACGGGTCATGGACGCCATAAAGTAAAGCTGATACATATTAGAAAGTACCATGGAACTCAAAGAGTATGAGAATCAAGATGCAAGCAGCAAAGTTCAAGAATGTCTTGGGAATGGGTATTTAGAACTCATGTACCTACATTTTCGTATGATAACTTAGAATGATTTTAGGATTCATGCATTTCATGTACATCATTAGAGTACTTACATGGGCTTAGAAATGTGTTTAAAATCATGGAAAACTTGTTTTATAAAAAACCCAAGCAAAGAATTAAAGTAGAATTTTAAACTGGAAATGAATATGTGTGAAAGAGGGGACTTCGATAGCCGGAAGTTATCCTCAGGCGCCTGAAGAATTTCTTCGGTAGCCTGAAAATTAAGTTCAGTAACCTAAAGAATTAAATGGAAAAGACAGAACTTGGCAGAGGTACCTCGGTCGCCTGACATTGGAACCTCAGGTGCCTGAAGTTGACACTTCAGGAACCTGAAGTTGAGTTCGGTTGCCTGAACCCGCGGGAAAGCCTAAAAATCAGTTCTTTATTAAAAAGACACGTGAGGTATCTTATTGATCCAATGGCTGAGATCAATCCTAAGGGTAATATACTATATATTATGAATATCTAAACCCTAGAACAAGTGTGAGACACACAAGAAAGAGAAGAACACACCTTGTTGCAAGTTTGTTGATTATCTACTCTTAGTGTTATTCGTTTGCCTATACATCAATCTCATATCTTCAAGCTTGGGAAAATCAATTCAGATTTTCAAAGGGAACTTGTTTACTCTACTGTACTTCAATCTAGTATTGAGGTTTGATCTTTCAAGCTATTAGTCTTGTGATTTTTACATATCATCTCATTCTTTGTTCTTGACTAGTATTGAAAAGTATTGATCTTGAGTATGCCTTTCATACAAAAATTATTTTTCTAAGAGATCATTACTTGAGAAAGTTTATCTAACTTGGTAGATTAAATTTTGGTTCAAGAGCATATAAATATACATATATTTTCTCAAAGGGCTTCTTATTGGAAAACCTAGTTTTGATTAAAAGAGTGATCTCGAAAGTATCTTTATATATACCAAGCTATTTTAAACAAGATCATTATTTGTTTTATGGTGTGTGACCCATTGAAAGGTTTGATTCAAGTGTGTGGTTTCTAAAAGGATCTATCTTTAGATACATTAGAACTTGATTTAATATCCTTGACACTTATAACTATAATTTTAATTGAGGGATATTTTCCTGCAAATTAATATACTCAGTTTTGTGGTTGAGTACTTGAAATAGAACTTTGTGATTTTGATTGAGTGTATATTCAAGACAAAGTTTTTGCCAACAAGTTCACTTCAATTATATAAGTGTGCCTTTTTGTAAAGTGAACCAAGAACCCTAGATTATTCCAAAATGTTTTGAATTTATCTTTACTTGAAAGTTTTGGTTAAAAAGGGGTTTGTGTGTTGAGGCATATCATACATAAAATGATTTTATCGTTTTCATTCATTCACGAGCTTCAAGTTATATCATATGTCAATGTTTTAAGAATTTGAATTGTACTCACCAGCTTTTGTTAGAAGCATTGTTTTTGAGTGTATTTTCCAGATTCTATTGTATACACGGTTCGGTGTATGAACCGGTGTGAGAGGAGAGAGCTGTATTTCTTGTAAGTAGCAGAGTAGGAGGAAGTTGTGCCTCTTGTAAGTAGCAGATTGTAAGGGAAGCTCCGTCCCACTTTAAGGAGCAGGGTTAGTGAATCCTTAAGTGGTTGCTCAAGGTGAGGATGTAGGCCAAGTAGGCTGAACCTCATAAAATTGTGGTTGCATTCTCTCTTCCTTTATCTTTTTCATTTTCCGCATTGTATTTCAATTTCCAGCTTGCTTGTGTATGTTGAATAATTTCATACCAACTGGATAAGTGACTAATTAAACTTAGATATAGGGATTGATTGGTAAATAGGTTTCAAAGAATTTTTAAAAATACCCAATTCCCCCCCCCCCCCTCTTGGGATTACACCTTAATCAACATATAGTAAGTGAAGAGTCTTTACCTATTTTACCAATTCCGATGATCTTGCCTTTTGCATTATCACCAAAGGTTACAAATCCTCCATCCTTTTGAGTAAAAGAAGTGAACTTAGATTTATCTCCTATCATATACCTTGAGCATCCGCTGTCCCAGTACCATTTATCTTTAGACGGAGTAGTCCTAAAGCAAACCTACAAGAAAGGATTTATGTTGTTACTTTTGGAATCCAAACTTTCTTAACTTTGTTTAAATCTTGTCGAGTTTTGACTTTTATCCTCCATTCATTTTTTTTATTTTAATGTACTTTTTCTTGAGTGGACAATTAAACATTATGTGTCCTTTATTTTTACACATGTAGCAAGTAGTATGCTCATAAATATTTGTTGATGAAGTACTTCCATAGTGTTTAGATTGATTTACAAAATATCCCATTAACAAGTTTTTCTTTTTCTTGTTTGGTGTTCCATTGTAACCAATGCTTTCTTTATTGTTAGTCATCCTTTGTTGTCCTACCATTTTTTCGAAGTTATCTTTACCTTTGGTAAATTTGTAAATGACCTTTTCCTTTTCTTGAATTTCGTTTCTAAGATCAATTATTTCTTGCACTCTGTTGCTATCTTCATTCTCTTGAGACTTAGCTAATTTTTGTGACAAGTTATCTACTTTCTTCTCAACCTCTTCAATATTTAAGTATTTTTCTTTTTCAACAAGTTTTGAGGACTCAAGCTGATTTCTAAGGGTTTCGTTTTGTTGTTTCAAGCTTATGTTCCTCTTTGAGACTTTAATGAACTTATTAGGAGGGAGAATAATTTAGCTTGAAGTTCTTTATAAGAAGGCATGCTTTCACATAAGTTACTACATGATTCATCACATGAATCTTTAGAGAAAGAGTAGTAAGAGTTTACCCCTTCGTTGTGTGTCATGAAGCACATGTTTGCTACTTCTTAATCGCTTGACTCACTCTCCGATTCACTTGAACTTGTGACATCCCAAGTTGCCTTCATTGCAGGTTTCTTTTTCCTCTTTTCCTTCTTGAGTTGTGGATAGTCCGACTTGATGTGTATTGCCTTTTTACAGTGATAGCAAGTGGGAGGTTCATTTTTGCTTTTGTATTCCTTTTTATTACTTTCACCTCTTTCAACTTTTGATTTGTTGAATTTTCTAGTGAATTTCTTGTTTCTTTTGAAGACTTTTCCAAGTCTTTTAGTTATAAAAGCTAAGTCTGCATCTTCTAATTCACTAGATTCATTATCTTTTTCACTTGAATGCTCTTTCAAGGCTTTTAGAGATATAAACTTCTTATTTTTATTTTAAGTGTTTCTTTCTTTCAAAATCATTTCATAGGTTAGAATTGATCCTATGAGTTCATCTAATAAAGTTGTTTTGAGGTTTCTCCCTTCCATTATGGTTGTGGCTTTCGGTTCCTAAATAGGTGGAAGTGCTCTTAAAATTTTATGAATCATCTCATGGGTGGAATATGTTTTTCCTAAGGCACTTAGTGAGTTTATGATATGTGTAAACCTAGTGTACATGATTGTTATAGTTTTATCGGAATTCATCCTAAAAGCTTTGTATTCACTAGTTAACATATCAATTCTACTATCCCTAACATCTATCGTGCCTTCATAGGTTACTTCTAATTTATCCCAAATTTTTTGGGCTGTTTTACTCGCCATTACTCTATTGAATTCATTTGCATCAAGTGCACAATATAAGATATTTATAGCATCAGAATTAATTTGCAGCATTTTGTAATCTGATTCGATTAATTCTTTATCTTCCTTAGGCACTTATTTTTCATCTACTAGTTTAGTAGGGATAATATTTCCATTTGTGACAACATTCCATGCCTTCCAGACCATTGTTTGAAGGTAGATTCTCATTCGTTGCGTCCAAAAGGTGTAATTTAATCCACAAAAAATGGGTGGTCTAGTTAAGGATTGACCCTCCCCAAAGGGAGCTACTCCTATTTGTGTCATTTAGATATTTGTGTAACTACTTGTTAGGATTTTCTATAACCGCGCTTTGATACCAATTGAAACCTAAGGTGTAGTCCCAAGAGGGGGGGGTGAATCGAATTATTTAAAATTCCTTAGAATCTTCTTATGAATTCTTGACTTTTTACAACCTTTTAAAGACTTTTAATATTCTTGTTGATTAGACAATTCACACAACCACTTACTTCTTCTATTCAATCCACAACCACAACATGTAACTAATTGATTAACTGCTCAAATCAAACGAACAAAGCACAATCAATCAATATTTGCTTTGCAATATTCAACAGCCTTGTATATTAATGTGCAAGTCCTGTATTTGCCTTTTGAAGTTTAAAATAACATCCAATCATTTTTCAAAATTAGAATTTAAATAAACCTTCAGCTAATAGGTCTTGGGTTGTTAACCAATCAACGTACTCCCTTACGGTTTCTTGACAAAATTGATTAACCAACGTACTCCCTTTTGGTTTCCACAAACCCAAGAAAAAACTCGTCTTTGGTTTATTTAATTTCCAATATGCGTTATTTTTATGATTGAAAGAATTACAACATCCATGCAGTTTATATTTTTTATAGAATTTAAAGAGAGTAAGGGAAAGAAAGTGACACCGCTGCTTTTACGAGGTTTGGCTTACCCCAGCCTATGTCCTTGCCTTAGGTCAACCACCTAAGGATTTCATTGTACCTTGTTCCTTCCGGGTGGAACAAAATCCTTTACAATAACCAACCTCTTTTTCAGGAAGAGAAACTTCTCCAAGCAACAACCTATGCTTTGTCCAACGATCCAACAATACCTTGAACCGTCAAAGATCTAATAGAAAGGAATGGATATCTGCGTACAAAAACACTCTAGAAAACAGAACAAGTTGTACAAGTTAAATTTCAAATCGTACTTCAAAACCAAAACTAAATAGAAAATGTGAAGCCGAAGGTTTAGAAGTCACCAATGGTTCTTTCTCAAAGATTTAGATGCAACTCATAACCGAACCCTTATTTTTAATCCACCAATTTCATAGAATTTCTTCCCAGCAAAGGTGTAAGCAGGAATGAGCTTTAGGAAAGTTTTTGCATAGAAATCGTGTATTGCTTGAATGTATTTTTCATTGAGTAAGGGAGGTATTTATAGAACTTTTTAAAGAAAAATTTCCTCATTTAACATAGAGCATTTAGGTAACTTTTCAAAAGATATTAAATCAGAGTATTAATTTTGAAAATCTTCCTGCAAGTTTGAAATTTGAAAATTCTCCGCCGAGTCAGTCAGCTAACCCACTCGACTGGGTCATTTTTTACACTAGTCAGTCGGCTAGATAGGCGGCTGACACCATTTTAGGTCTCAAAAAAATAATTCTGACAAATTGTCAGTCGGCTGACTAAACCACGTTCAAAATTGTTAGTCAATTGGGCACTATCAGTCGGCTGGGCGTTTTTAGTTCATTGAGTCAGTTGGATGGACAACTAACTTTACTGAAGATTTCTTGTTAGTCGGCTGACTGAACCACGTTTAAAAATGGTTAGTCGGCTGGGTACTGTCAGTCAGCTGGGTACTTTTAGTTTAATGAGTTAGTCGGCTAGGTTGTCCTCTCTTTTCAAATATTTTCTATCTTTAAAATCTAGTTTACTTAAAAAACTTAATTATAACTTTTCAAAACCATTTTCAAGAGTTTTTCAAGTGTTGGTCTCTAAGTCTTTGTATCTTTAGGAGCTTCACATATCTAAATAGTAATGACTTGAAGTATTTATAAATATCCTTCTAAGTATGACCTTCTTAATCACTAAATCTTGGAGCCGTTTGAGGTTCATTTTTTACTTTAGGATCTGTTTGGTCTTTAAGCTCTTCATTTGTCATTCATTGCTTCAATATACTGAGAACCTTTCAGTTGATTGACATTGATCTCCATCTTACTTCCACGATTAACCGTGAGTGTCCTTTTGCTTCGACCTAAAATAGAACCACTCAACAACACATGTTAAAACATCCTTCATTTGTTATCATCAAAATAAGATTAAAAAGCCCAACTAAGCTAACAATATATAAAGATGAGAAAAATTATAGTTGTTGGGAACATGCTGGGTTTTTTGAGAAAAGATTAATTGAGTTTAATTAAAAATAACCCAGTTTAACCTCGGTAAGAATTGGACAACCCCAGAAGGTCGTTCGACCGTACTAGAGGTTCGATCGACCGAATTGCCAAGTTCGGTCGACCAAGGCATTTTTGAATTGTAAGTTTGGTCAACCAGACTTCAGGCGATTTTAGAACCCCTGAGGTTCGGTCTACCAGACTAAGTTTGGTTGATGAAGCTTTATACACTTTGGTCAACCAAGTCCTTTTGAACCTGAAGGTTCGATTGACCAGGGCATTGGGACTTCCCACGTGTCTGTTCAATCAACCAAGGCGTTGGTATATATTTTAGGACGGTCGACTGAGTCATCAGCTATTTGACCTTGGGAAGGTTTGGTCGATTAAAGAACTCTGTGCATTGGAGTTTGGTCGACCGAACATGCCAACATTTAGCATTTTGGTCCTATTCTTCTTATAAAGTGTTCATATTCATATGATAATCAATTCTAAGATTATGGGGGACTTTTTCATGCAATATTGTGGGTCCTATGGTCAGTCTAGCGCCTTTAAGAGCCGATCGAAAAAATCCAACGTTGGTCGACCGAATCCCAAAGGTTCATCTATGGTCTTGAGCTTATAGACCCTACATGCATGATATGCACCAATTATTACAGACCGTTGGAATTTAAATGATATTACATACCCGAATTAAAAACTACAAAGGAATTAAACACTTTGGATCTTCATTTGCTTCAAGTCAATATGTGCCGCCATATGATTTCACTAATTTGATCTTGCACACAAGTTCGAAAAATATTAAATACCTTATATTTGTCATTTTCAAAAATGAGACAAGACTCCAAAAGTCAACAATTTTCCCCTTTTTGATGATGACAAATACAAATGCAAAAATGGTACCTTGTATTTGTCATTATAAAAAACGAGATAGGACTCAAAAAGTCAACAATCTCCCACTTTTTGATAATGACAAATACAAATGCAAAAATGGGTAAAGCCAAATAAAGCAAATAAAGCTTCCCCTAAAAATATGCATACCAATTTTTGCAAGTGTTATTTTTCCCCCTTTTTGCATCTGCAAAAAGGGTTAAGCTAAGTAAAACAATTTTAGCATTTCAAAAAATTAGCTTAAGAGAACATCCCCTATTTAAAACAGTTTTGGGCATATAAAAAATAAAACTATTTTAGAAAACAATGGTAGTTGAGCACACAAACCGTATAATTGGTCATTTAAAGATTTGTATCACATGAAAATAAGGTTAGACCATAAATATACACAAACCATTGCAATTGAAATGTAGCATAAGACTCATGAAAGATTTGAGTTTAAAGCACACGACATATGATAGCAAATAGTTGGTTTCAGCACAAACACAGGCTAACTAGTTCTTTTCATGTGAAGATACCGAATAAACATGTATGTATATAATAATAATAATAATAATAATAATAATAATAATAATAATAATAATAATAATAATAAGGCAAGAGATTAATAGATTTTGATTTGAAATAATTTCTTGCCAAAATTACATGTAAATAAATATACGTGTGTGTGTATATATATATATATACAACTATATATCCCCCTTATGATGTTTGCAAAAAGTACTTGGGGTTGCTTGCCAAAAATAAAAAATTTTAAGATAATGCAAGCAAGCAACATTATTTTGGTTTGTCAATTAAGCACATACTTAAAATATAACTAGAAAAACACAACAACAATGATCCTAAGGATGTCATACAATTTAAAGCAAGGATGTAACGTCTCAAAAATACTGATATTTAAATATTAAAGAGAGAGGAAAATGGAAATAGGAACAGAAGGAGGTAGTAGGCTTTGTCGATGACATCGCATTTTGGAGATAATGATAATAATAATAATTTCATGGAATTGTACGGAAATTCGTCGACGAATACAAGGTTTCGTCAACGAGTACATAAGGAAATTCGTCGACAAAACCTTATATTTGTCGACAAGAAAATACCGAGACGGATATGGGCTGCTCTGAATTTCGTCGACCAATACAGGGTTTTGTCGACGAATTTAATGAAGGACTTGTCGACGAGGTGACGTGTCTCGTCAACGAATCTGGCAGTATAAATAATGAAAAACCTGGATTTTTACCCATTCTTAGCGCTGCTCTCTCTCTCTCTACGTCCCTCTCTCACTTATCTCTTTGTTTTCGGGCCTATTTCTTGCTGGATCGAAGATCTAAGGCTACCACGACACTCCTGGCAAAGTTCTTTGCAAGCCTGCCAGAATTGATCGTTGGAAGAGTTGGGTTGGAGTTCATCCCAATCTCAAGGTAAGACATTTTATTCAGTATTTGTCTTTCCTTTAATTATAAGAAATGTTGTAGGTAAGAAAATACTGATATTTTATTCTAGGGGATTGTGCTTTCAGGATATTGGGCTAGGAACCCTGCGGGTATATAGCTAGAATTATATAGGGGTTTTTCAAAGTTAAGGTAAGGGAAATATGCTATACTAGGAGTTTTCATAATGCTATTAGAGATTCCATGGACACATAATTATATTAGTTTATTATATTGTATTTACAAAATATGGATTTAAATGCTTGTGTGGCCTAAGTAGATTTTCACGTGATGATGAAATTATACGAATAGTTTCATGATACACATATATTATACATATACATGTAAACAATTTTACTCATATCAGTATATATATTACAATTTTATACAGAACAGTATGTACAGTGTTTTAGCATGCCATGTTTTCGTATTACCATAATATACAGAGTATATAGACAGAGTATATAGATAGATATACAGAGGTGGCATCAAGATGCTACAGATACAGTATTTACAGTACATAAGATAACGTTATGGTAATTTTGGTGAACATGATGAAAATAGTGCAAGAGTATATATGTTTATAGTATCATATCCGTGTGGAAGATTACAGACAGATACAATTTATAGAGCACGGTACCGTTGCTATATACAGATAGAGTGCAACTACATATCTCAGATAGTGTGTGGGTACCGTCTAACCGTGCTCGAAGAGGATGTAGCTCCCCAACATACTGGGTAGAGGGAGCTAGTTAGACGAGGTAGCAGCCAGTCCCGCACTTAGAAGAGGATGCAGTTTGGCCAGGCTGAGGTAGTGCAGAGTATGATGACTTACCTGGAGAACCGACCAGGTTAAGTCCCGCCTACGGGCCGCACAACCCTGTCATAAGGGATCAAATCATGACATACAGAGTCTCAGGGATAAAGCACAGTTATGTATATGTATACAGTTTTACAATATATGATAAGTATGGTATGGTATTATCAATATGAAAAGTAGAAAATACAGACGATACAATATATTTTAAATTATAAAAGAAAGACATGCTTTACAGATTATTTATTTCATTACAGTTCAGTTACTATTTAAAAGTACTCTTAACTTACTTGTCACACACTAGTAATAGTATATTTCCACTTACTGAGCGTCGACTCACCCTATTACTTTAACATTTTTCAGGTGAGCCTACTAGAGCGAGCAGATCAGGCTCGCGAATAGAGTGTCGTTTGATTACCCTGGTTATAGGGTGAGTTCTGACATAGTTGTGTATATTTTTTGAGTAGATGATGCTGGAGGGGTATTTTTGTATGGCTATAGCCTGTATATACTGAATTCTGGTATTGTATAGCATATCTGTGAATGGTTGGATGATTTGTGTTTCCGCTGCTTAGGTATGGATGTAGATATATATATATATATAATGGATAGAATTTGAGGACGTTACAAAGGATCACATGGCAAACACAAACAACATGTGGCAAAGCAATATATATCAACTTAAGATTTTCACAAAGATCATTTCATTTAAGCACATACCACCGTGAATTCAAAATAGATCTAAGCTAAAAAGTTTTAGACAGCATAATATGATAGACATTTTAATTTTTGGATGCTCCCCCTATCGATTTGAATTCTAGCTTAGACACAGTGAACTACTTATACTAGCCAAAGATTAAATTCATTTAACATGCCAATCAGTATAAGCCTTCAATTTAAAAATTTTTAAATATTCTGGTAAAGATTAATTTACTCTTTTATACGACTAGTATAGCTCTCCCTATCAATTACACATGCATAAAAAAAAATATATTAAGGCATGATTTTGTGTTCACAACCAAGAACAATCAATATCTAAATATATGGCTTTAAGAGCAGGATATGATGCTCAGGGTTCGTAGAAGAGCATCAATATTCAAAAATCAAAGAATGATGTATATGAGTTCTTTATGCTCTTTTTTCTAGGGATGGAGCTTAGCTCTTTTAAATACCTAATGATTATGTAATGATGAAAGTTAATAGTCAATTAGTTTTCACTCATCCTTTCAAAAATATTTTAATTTTCATTTTATCATAATCATCTTTGTACATAGTTTTATTTGGGAAAAATCTACCTAAATTTCGGCAGCATGTCGTTTGTAAATTGGACGTTTTCCCATAAAACTAATTCCTAATAGATTCAAGCAAGCAATATATAATTCAATTTAAGCATGCAAGAACCTATAACCACTACCAACATGCAATACACATAAACTGCATCTGCCATACAATAGGCTTTCAACACAAGCATGCAATCCAGTAGTAATCAAGAATCTATGAAATATAAACTATCCAACAAAAAATATGCATAGTAAAGAGCAGAGGATAGTTATGAGTTCAGTACAATGTTGTAATTCATAAAGGTATATGGGCATAGATATTATAAGATAATGAAAGCATTTAATTTATATAGTCATGAAAGAGTAATGCTCCCCCTGAGTTATGCACTCATTCAATTTATGTCTTTTCTTAACTATCTACCTTCTTTAGCCAAGATTATTAAGATTTTTAATGGAATTAGACTTCGCATGAATACTTTAGGCTTATCGAACCAAAAAGTCACAATTAATATTCGTTGAGGTAATAAGCCTATGTCTGCCTCTTTTCTTATGATTTACAATGCATGAGAGGCCCAAGTTCAAATGACTTTTACTTTTTAGAATTTTTGCATAGGTTTCTCAATCATTCCATATATGTTGAAACCTATACCAATCATATTATCCATTTAATTTAATTCATGAGGATGAAGCTCTAAATGATTTTATATAAAGTTTGAGAGGAAGTGAAGGGAATTTAAATGAATACTTTTAAATATTAAATTTCATTTAAGATTAGAAAAGCATTCATGAAGAAGTAGGACATCATTTAGAATGTTTTTGTGCTAGCGAATATGTCCTAACTATTTTGGAAAAGTGCATTTATGGAGGATGTGAATAATTAGTACCCGATGCTCTTTGGTGATTGGAATGTATCCTTTAGATATGATAATGATTTGGAGCAAGGATACTGGTAGAAGGGACCTTACCGAATATGATCGTGGTTTGGTAAGGATTTCCTATGGAGGAGATAAACCAAGATTAGGGATTTGTTACAATTTAAGCACAAAGGAAATATTTAGATTTAACTAGATGAGAAACTTGATTCCCTTAGTGGATACCCGCTAACTTTATTCTGATGGTTTTCTTTTAATAAGCATTTAGTGGAATAGGCATTTATTATCATTAGTGTTTTAGGCCAGAGTGATGACTCAATTTTGATTAAGGAGCTTAGGGTAAAATGATATATGGTAAGACGAATTCCCTAAAGCTCGATTATGTGTAATGGACAAAAGTATGCTTAACTTTAGTTTTTTTTTTTTAATTCAAGTATGGATTAAGCATAAATAAATATATACCTAGCAAGGATGCCTTGTCCAATTAGAAGTGGATTTTCTAGATCATGCTTTAGCCAATTTTCACATTTTATCCAGACACTATGATATATATACGTATTAAGTTCAGGTTGGATATATTACTTGAATACTCATATTGACTTAATCATTTAAGATTCTTAGTATCCAATATAGTGTATAGTGAATGCATATACTAAGATTTTCATTTTGAGCACCAACCACTTCCCAAGCCTACAGTCATCACTACTCCCTAAACCTAGGAACTAAGGGAAGATTAAAAATATTTATGTAATGTTAATTTAGATCCATTTCACCTTTGGTCCTACGAGGTTTGCTTTCATAGCTACCCACGCCATCTCTTTATCTATGCCTCTGGCACTTCTAGATGGACAAGTAAATTGAATGTGCCATAACATTTCAAAGAATAAGAAAATTTTGTGTATGCGCGAAAGATTATGCTTATTTATTCGGTTTCTACAAGATGAGGTTGATGAATGACTATGGGTTTTACGTATCAATTTTGAACCTCTTTTGAAATGATTTTTCTTTTTGATTTCTAGGGGTTTATTCTGGTTATCTTGCTCACTTGTGAATTTGAAAACCATTTCAGAGTAATCTTCAATTTTCCTTTTTAAGCAAATGATTTTAAAAAATCTTTCAACCTTTTTCCTCTCTAGAGTGGCATGATATACTTTTAATTCTTTTAAGTGTTTTGCCACCTTTTTATTTTCATTTCTCAGGAAGATTTTATGTTTAGGTATCCTACCTAAAAGCTTCTGCATTTTAAATAAAGCATTTTCTAGTCTTTCGTTAAAAAGCATGCTTTCACCATATAATTCAACATATGATTCATCACAAAATTTAACACAATCATTACCTGAATCATTGCTTATGTCATTAGTAGGATTATCACAAAATTTAACAGATGATTCATCGCATAATATATTTCGGTATTTTACTTGAGAATCATCAAGTGCATCAATAAACACATTCAATGGATGATTCAGCACATGAAACAACACAGAATTCAACAAATGAATCATTAATCGAGCTTGAGTGAGAGTCACATACCTCCTATTTTGTTGATGCATTAGCCCTATGATTTACCGCTCCGGATCATTTGAACTTGACACTTCTGAAGTGGTGATCTCCTTTTCTTAGGACTCTCCATATTTTCTTTCCAGCTCATCCCAAATTTCTTTCACACCCTTACATGCCATAATCTTAATAAAGATGTTAGAATCTAAAGCACAATATAGCACGTCTATGGCAATTGAATTTGCATGCACAAAAGTAGTATCATTTTCATTCGTTTGCATACAGGTTTGTCTAACAATCATCTGTCAAGCCCTCCAATCCATTGATTTTATAAATATGCTCATTCTAATTTTCTAGTGGGTTTAATTTACACCACAAAATAATGTAAGACTGGAAGGTGATCATCCCTTGCCAAATGGGGATACACCAATGAGAGCCATTGCAATCTTTTGCAAAAACGTTTAAGTCTAGTGCAATGAGGCTCTGATACCAATTATTGGAATCGAGGTATTACCAGAGGGGGGTGAATTGGGAATTTAAAAATTACTTCCTAGATTTAACTAATTCAACAGCAGTATTACACAACCTAGGGTCTGTCTATGTAATCTCAAATGCGTAGATAAATAAAATATGCCAAAATTTAAATCTTGCGCAACATTCACCAACTATTGAAGGATAACATACACATGCAATAAATAAATTACGAAAAAATAAAGTGCACACACAATATGTTATCGGGATTCAGCTAATGCTACCTATGTCCCTGCCTCAAGCTCACAAGCAAGAGGGTTTCCACTATGGCTCACTTAACGGGTGGAGCGGCACCGTTTACAACCAAGTCAATTAACGAGGCTGACCTCGACCTACAACCGCACCTTACCAGGATGGTGCACCTAGCTTTCCTAACCGGGTCTAAGCCAATTCAGGACTATTCAACAAAACTAATCTCCTTCTTCAGGCCCACACCTGTAATGTAACGACCCTAAAAACAATGGTATTTAAATAATAAAGAGGGAGGTAATTGGAAATAGAAATAGAAGTAAACATAACGACATTGCACTTTAGATGTAATAACTCGAAAAAATTAGAAGGGTCCTCGTCGACGAACATAGGGGATTCGTCGACGAGGATATAAGAGAAGCTCATCGATGAGGTCAGGTTTCGTTTACGAGAAAATACCGAGAGAGGTTTTTCGACAGTTTGAAATTTGTCAAAAAGGAAGGAAGTTTATCGACGAAATTTCTTAAGGACTCGTCGACGAGATGACGTGTCTCGTCGACGAATCCAAGGCTATAAAAAGAAAAACTTGAATATTTTCATTAAAAAATCAGCGCAGAAATCCCTCTCTCTCTCTCTCTCTCTCTCTCTCTCTAAAATGCACCCGTCCTCTTCTCTCTTCGATTCTGGTCCCATTTTTTGCCAGATTGAAAATCTGAGGTGACCACGACGCTCCTAGAGAAGTTTTTTGCAAGTCTACCAGAGCTAATCATGGGGGAAGTTGGTTTGAAATTCATCCCAAATTTCAGGGTAAGGTGTTTTATTTAGAATCTACTTTCCCTGCAGTTATAGGAAATGTTGTATGTAGGAAAATACTGATGTTTTGTTCTGTGGGATGTCGTTTTCAGGGTGTTAAGTGAAGAACCCTATGGGTATAGGGCTAGAGTATAGTAGGGACTTTTCAGAGATAAGGTAAGAGGAATATGCTATGCTAGGAAATTTGAATATGTTAATAGAAATTTTACCAACATGGATGTATACTAGTTATTATGTAGTTTTTCAGAATATGTTTTCGTAAAGTATGTGTGACCTGAGTAGATAATATTTGACGTAGAACTTTATACAGTTTTTCTAGTATATGAAGTTATACAGAACATACAGATATAGCCAGTTATTTGCAGAGATTATACAGACAGATATACATACATATACGGCTTTTATTCAAATAGTTTCACAAAATAGATATATATACATATATATATGTATGCAGATGTTTACTCTGATTAGTATGTTTTAGTTTTATACAGATCAGTATATTATAGATGTTTATCCAAAATAGTATATTACAGTTTTACTCAGGTCAGCATATATAGCATTTGTAGTATGCCATGTTTCCTATTACCGTAACATTTAGAGTATACAGACTGAGTATATAGATATATATTTTATAGACAAATATACAAAGATAGCATCAAGATGCTACAGATACAAAATATAGAGATTACAGAATTTATAGTACAGAAAGATAGCGTTATGGTAATTTTGAAAACATGATGAAAACAATAAAAGAGTATATATGTATATATATATATATAGTATCAGATCCTTGGGGAATGATTACAGACAGATACAGATAAAGAATGCAGAGCACGGTACCGTTGCTATATACATATAGAGTGCAACTACATATCTCAGATAGTGTGTGGATACCGTCAAACTGTGCTCGGAGAGTATGCAGCTCCCCAGTTCGCTAGGTTGAGGGGGCCAGTTTGATGAGGTAGCAGCCAGTCCCGCGCCTAAGAGAGTATGCAGTTTGGCCGGGCTGAGGTAGTGTAGAGTATAGTGACTTATTTGGAGGGCGGACCAAATTAAGTCCCTCCTATGGGCTGCACAACCCTGTCATGAGGGGTTAAATCATGACATACAGAGTTCCATGGATAAAGCACAGTTATGTATATGTATACAGTTTTACAACTTTGTTGTATATAGTATGATATTAGTAGTATGAATGATAGAAAGGTCTGATGATACATATATTTTAAGCTACTATACATGTGATATATGTGTTTTACAGATTTACTAGATCATGCAGTTTTGCATACTATTATTATAGTTTTACGACTCGGTCACCACACACTAGTAATAGCATATTTCTACTTACTGAGCATCGTCTCATCCTATTATTTTACTATTTTTCAGGTGAGCCAACTAGGCTCGCAGATAGAGTGATTTCTTGATAGCCTTGGTTTTAGGGTGAGTTTGTGACTGAGGTTTGTATTTTTGGGATAGGTGATACTGGAGGGAGTTGTTTTATATGACTATGGTCTGAATGTATTGAACTTTGGTATTGCATAGTCTGTATGGATGTATAGTTTATGTTTCCGTTGCATAGGCACGAATACTGTATACAGGATTACCCTAGTGCCTACTAAGGCCCGAGTTTCATAGCAGAGGGTATCAGAATAGTTAATATATATATATATATAATATTAAAAAAAATAATGTAAATTTTGAGGTCGTTACAATTCGGTATTAAAGACTAGGTTGTTAGGTTTTGTAAACTTTAGAGTGCAGCGGGAAACAATACCAGAATATAGGAAAATAATTTGAGGTTTTATTCTATGATCTGGATACAGGATATTCGTGGGGGTTTCTATGTTTTTCGTGGGGTGACGACTTTAGAAAATCCATAGTAAACTATCGACGAGTTATATATTTAGGTTATGGGATGTGATTTGGGGTTAGGATCAAGAGAGATGGTTAATAGAGAATTTGGAGTTTTAGTTTATTAAGTTGGGTCTATAGGGAAATAGGATTCTAAAACGGTGTTTTATATGTTTGCAGGATGGACCCAGAGAGGCAGTAGCACTCATGCCAGTGGTGATGATGGAGTAGGTTCTTCTGGTGCAGGAGGTGGAGATTTAGATGTTGTGCTACGTAGTGTGGCTTGGAAAGTTATGGCTGATATTAATCGGAGTTCTAGAAAGCAAGGAGGACCATATTTAGCTCAAGAATGTACCATAAAGAAATTTATGAAGATGAATCCGCATTGTTTTCTGGAGCGACTGACCCTGTAGTTGTAGAGAACTGTGTGCAAGAGGTAGTGAAGATTCTGACAGTACTTCATTGCACAGACTAGTAGAGAGTTTTATATGCCACGTATAGGCTAGCGGGGGAGGCTGAGAGATGGGGGTCAGCAACCAGACTATTGGAGGAGCAAAGGGCTATACCAGTTCCGATGACCTTGGCTCGATTCAGGGATGTGTTCTTCGATAGATATTACCCTGCCTCAGTCAAAGAGGCTCGAATACAAGAGTTTCTGAACCTATCCTAGGGATCATTGACTATCCAGCAATATATGACAAGATTTATCGAGCTCTCGCATTTCTGCCCATATATTGTCCCTGATGAAGTGAAGAATTCCAGAATGTTCGAGAGGAACCTGAGGCGAGATATTTGCAGGCAGGTGGTGGTACTGAGGATCCAGGATTTTGCAGAGTTGGTTGACAGGGCCACTATAGCGGAGGAGAGTCTACCTAGGGAGATCGATACACAGAGTCAGAGGAAGAGGACTACGCCCTCAAGTTTTCATGCAAGTCCCAATCGAGGCCTTTGAAGAGGAGATAGATCTGGCGAAGGCCAAAGATGGATGGTAGAGCCCGGTGGATTTCAGGGTGGACAACTTCCTGCCATTTGTCTTAGATGCGGACGGAGACATCCTGGTGAGTGCCAACTGGGGGAGAATGTATGTTATCGTTGCGGGAGGCCCGACCATATGGCTCGATCATGTCGGATTCCGTCAAATTATGCACCGGCTCCCAGACTGTTTCAAGATGGATATCAGGCACCCCATGGAGCTCAGTAGAGGAATACTACGCCGGCGAGGATCTATGCATTGACTCCAGGAGACGCTGAGACGGCTAGAGACGTGGTCAAAGGTATCATTATTGCTTTACCATATAAAATTGTTGTTTTGTTTAATACAGGTGCCACTCACTCTTTTATATCGGCGGCATATGTAAAAATGACTGGAGTAGAGAAACAACCGTTAGACGTAGAATTATTTATGGGTACGCCGATAGGATCTGTAATAAGATACAGGAAAATGTTTCGAAATTTCTTAGTGAGTGTTCAAGAGAGAGTACTACCCACGGATCTCGTGGTCCTAGATATGTAGGGGTTTGATGTGATATTAGGCATGGATTGGCTAACAACTTATTACACTAGTATTGATTGTCATTAGAAGGAAGTAATTTTTAGACCCCCAGGCGAGCAAGAGTACAGATTCATAGGATCACGCGTATGTGCCTCACCACAGTTGGTGTCAGCCATTCAGGTGAGGAGATTGCTACAAGGCGGTTGCTAGTGATATGTTGCATACATAAAAGATTTTCCAAAAGAAGAATTGAGACAAGCTGACATACCATTAGTGAGAGAGTTTTTAGATGCATTTCTAGAAGAATTACCTGGTTTGCCACCTGATCATGAAATTGAGTTCACTATAGGCCTGTTGCCAGGATCTGTGCCAGTATCTAAAGCATTGTATCATATGGCTCCAGTCGAGTTGAAAGAATTGAAAGATCAGTTATAGGAATTACTGGACAAGGGTTTTATCAAGCCCAGTGTGTCGCCCTGGGGAGCACCAGTTCTATTCGTGAAAAAGAAAGATGGAACCATGAGATTGTACATCGATTATAGGGAGATAAACAAACTGACAGTAAAGAATAAATATCCTCTCCCTAGGATTGATGACTCACTTGATCAGCCTCAGGGGACCCAGGTTTACTCTAGAATTGACCTGCGGTCAGGTTACTATCAGGTGAAAGTTAGAGCAAAGGATATTTCGAAGACCACATTTCATACCAGGTATGGGCATTACGAATTCTTAGGGATGATGTTTGGGTTGACTAATGCACCAGCAGTATTTATGGATTTGATGAATCAGGTGTTCCATCAGTATTTGGACCAGTTTGTGGCTGTATTTATTGATGATATATTGGTCTATTCAAGGAGTTTTGAGGAGTTTGAGCATCATTTGAGGCTGGTGTTGCAGATATTGAGAGAAAGGAAATTGTTTGCAAAATTAAAGAAATGTGAGTTCTAGCTAAGGCAGGTTACTTTTCTCAGCCATGTGATCTCTGAAGCAGGTGTATTAGTTGATCTGAGTAAAATAGAGGCTATCGTGAATTGGGAAAGGCCAAGCAGCGTTCAGGAGGTTAGGAGTTTTCTGAGATTAGAAGGCTATTACCGACTGGTAGATGGCTTCTCCAGACTATTGGGTCCATTAACACAACTTACAAGTAAAAATGTGAAGTTTGATTGGACCAACGAATGTGAGCAAAGTTTTCAAGAATTAAAATAGTGGTTGGTCTTGGCGCCAATTCTAGCTATTCCATCAGAGGAGGACGGTTTCGTAATACATAGTGATGCCTCTTTGAAGGGTCTTGGGTGCGTGTTGATGCAGCACGACAGAGTCATTACTTATGCATCTAGACAGCTTAAAGAATATGAGAAGAATTACCCATTACATGATTTGGAGTTAGCTGCAGTAGTCTACGCTTTAAAAATCTAGAGGCATTATTTATATGGTGGGAAGTGCGAGATTTTTACAAATCATAAGAGCTTGAAGTATTTCTTTACTCAGAAGGAACTAAATATGAGACAAAGAAGGTGGCTTGAACTCATTAAAGATTATGACTGCACCATTAGTTACCACCCAGGGAAAGCGAATGTGGTAACTGATGCTCTGAGCAGGAAATCAGTGGGTCCATTGTTAGCAGCCATGGAGATTCAGCACTCGATTCTAATGGATTTAGAGAGACATAGTATAGAATTGGTAGAAGATAGTCCTCAGGCGTTTGTTGCCAGCCTAATGGTTCAGCCTATGTTGTACGAGAGAATTAAAACAGCTCAGGGTGATAATGCATAGTTAGCAGAGGTAATTGCTAGGGTGCAAGACGATCTGGGTGAGGAATTCAGTATATCAGATGACGGAGCCCTGCGATTCTGTACTATGCTCTGTGTTCTTGCAGATACCGAGATCAGGAGAACTATATTAGGCTCACAAATCCCTATACACCGTACATCTAGGTAGCACTAAAATATATCGGGATCTGCGAGAGTACTTCTAGTGGAGCAGAATAAAGAGAGAGATAACTAAATTTGTACAGTAGTGCTTGACGTGCCAGCAGGTTAAAGCTGAGCACTAGAGACAAGCAAGGCAGTTGCATCCATTGTTTATTCCCGAGTGGAAATGGGATCACGTTTTGATGGATTTCGTTACGGGATTACCACCAGCACAACAGGGGTTGAATGCAATTTGGGTGGTTGTTGATCGTTTGACAAAGACCGCTCATTTCATTCTGATTAAAGTTGGTTATTCCATGGACATATTGGCAGAAATATATATTCAAGAGATAGTTCGCGTTCATGGTGTGCCAGTATCCATAGTCTCCAACCGAGATCCTCGGTTCACTTCATGATTTTATTCTGCATTTCATTGCACAACAAGCTAGAATCCCCATTGGTGGCGAATCCAGCGGTTAAGGAGCCGCTAAAAAGGGGACCTATATCTTCATCAAAATGGCATCAATTAAGCTAGAAAAGTCAGCAGCGCGGATGATCTCGAAGGGAACGACGTTGGGGATGGAGTCAAAGCAAAGATTGGGAGGTTTGTCATCGACCCTAATGAGGTTGACCCACTCTTCAGTGAGGAAAAAGGTGATGAAAATCTTAAGGGATATACAAGAAGCTAGGTGTCATGACTTTGGCTCTAATACCAAATGTCACGACATTGTCTCTGATACCAAGTGTCACGATCCGACTATTTTCACACCGTTGTGAAAGGGTCGTGTGGCGCTAGCTAAAGCACTCTTGTTTAACTAGCCAGCCTATCGTTTACCAACATTCCTCCACGAGAAACTTTCATTAGCATTCAATCCCCTAGAAATGGAAACAGTAAGCATTCATGAAAGCAGTGGCAAGCAAGCAGTAAACATTGAATCTACATAATTCAAATCCAGTTGATTTCTTTGTCATCAAGGAATTTCCACTTCACTAGGAACTTCTGCCACTTCTTCCTTGAGGATATGAACTTCTGGGCTGCAAGGATCTTTTTAACTTCATGTCTGTCAAATGGCACTGTCTTCAACTCTCCTCTGTTTGACTGACTTCTGCTCAAATCGTTGGTGTCGGTGTTGAACGGCTTAAGGCAGCGGACATGAAACGCATGATGTACTTTCATTTGGTTGAAGTGTTGCAGTCTTCTTCTCCCCTGATCTGCCCACTTCTTCATCTTCTTAGAAGCTTTCTCCAAATAGACTCAGGCAAACTCTACATTCTGTCTCCATTCTCTGGTGAAGATGTACGCCTTAAGATTCTTTCATCTGTATGACTCGCCCACTGTGTGAGGTAACAACCGCAGCTGGCCTATAACAAGCTCAAAAGGGTTCTGGTTGGTTGTTGAGCTCCTTTGGGCATTACCACATAATGGAGCCACATCAAGTAGTTGCATTCCAGTCTTCTGGTTGTCGTTGAAAAAATGGCGCAAGTACTCTTCTGGTAGCTTTCTGAATCTCTTCATCTATCTGTTTGTCCTGTCGGTGATAACTCAAAGAGATGTTAATATGTGACCTGAATATCCTGAAAAATTCTGTCAAGAAGTTGTCAGTGAACATAAAGTCTCAGTCATGAATAATAACTTGGGGAACACCCCAAGGTTTTACAACAGTCACAAGGAACAATTGTGTCATCTCCTATACCGAACAGTACTTTGGTGCGGCGATGAAAGTACCATACTTCTTTCGCTCCCCCTTGTCTCGTTGGCAAGTGACACAAGTTTTGGTTTAATCAACCACATCATTCCACGTGTGCGGCCAATAATACCTCCCCAGTAGTTTTGTCATTAGAGTCATTCTCCGTGAATACCCCTCAACGAACTTCCTGCAGTATTTAGTAAGGCCAAGAAAGGAATGCAACTCCTTCACTATCGTGGGGATCTTCTGTTCTTGAATAATCCTTACTTTCTCCATGCTCCTCCGGATACGACCTCGTTCAACCACATGACCAAGGAATTTGTTGCTCCGCTAAGCGAAAGAGAACTTCCCTTTCTTCACATATAGACTATTTCCCGTCAGCCTGTCGAACACCTTCCGTAGATGCTCTTCATATTTCCTCGGAAACAACACTGATGCTTCCAATGGTGTTTTGGAAAGGCGAACACATCCCACTTCCAATTCATCAAGCTATTTCCCTAACTCTACTATCTTAAGAGGCGCCATCCAACATGGCCCTTTATCAGGTTGTTTCACTCTTGATAACAACAACTCGATCTTATGCTCCACAGTCCGTCATGAAGGCAAATTGTGAGGTAGCTTATCCAGTAACACCTCCTTATACTTATCCAACACCGCTAAGATGGTCGTAGGCTCCAGCTCTTGGCCTACTTCTTTGTCTACCACCACTATGGCTAGACATGTCTGCTCACCCTGACCCAATCTCCCATTGAGTTGTATGACTGAAAGGGACTTCCTACCGTCTCCTTTCATCACAACGACTTGCACCTTGCACGTGTGATCTCCCATCAGGCACAGGGAACCATCCAAAGGCATCAGCACTGCCCTCGTCCCCCTTAAGAACTCCATTCCTAGAATGACTAGAAATTCATTCAATGACACCGCTGTGAAATTCGCATGACCTTCCCACCGTCCAAGATTTACAGTCACTTGCTTGGCTACTCCTACAGTAGGTTGGGCTACAAAATTAACTGCTTTCATGCATCCTATATCTTTCTCTAAGGATAAGTTGAGTCTCCATGCTTCTAATTGTGAAACAAAATTATGAGTTGCCCCCGTATCCACTATAGTGTGGGTACTTTTCCCATTGATCCTCAAGTCCACAAACATTAACCCTCTTGCTAGTGTAACTTTCGGTGTTTTTTCCTGCTTTTCCAATGCGCTCACTAGCCGCACTGTACCTACCCTCGGGGCATCATCCTCTTCCTTCTCGCTTTCCACCACTTTTCTAGAAGTGGAAGCTTATAAGGCATTGAGTAATCCCTTGTGTTGAAACTCACTCACTCTATGAGGTCCTCTACACAAGTAGCACGAAATTTTACTCTTCCCCTTTCCATTGGGTGTGTTGAACCCTTGAGACGACGAAGCTTCCTTTGAGGTTGATGATTTAGAGTTGACTCCCCCACTCTTGGGTTTGTCTTTCTTGAAAGACTTTCTACTGTTTCCCTCTTCACCAAACCATTTGGATGAAGTGGTATCATCACCAGCGTAGTCAGTCAAACGTTCTGCAGCAGCTTGTGCAGTTGACAAGTCTTGAACCCTTTGCCTATGAAGTTCAGTTCTTGCCCACAGTTTCATCCCCTCAATAAAATAGAACAACTTGTCCTTCTCTAACATATCCTCAATATCCAACATCAAAGTAAAAAATTGTTTCATATATTCCCTAATTGACCTTGTATGCTTAAGATCTTTCAACTTTCTCCTTACATTATACTCAACATTCTTAGGAAAGAATTGGGCATTGAGCTCTCTCTTCAAGTCTGCCCAACTATCGATTACACAACTTCCATTTTCAATTTCTTTGTACTTGGTACGCCACCAAAATTTAGCATCACCAACCAAGTACATGATCGTAATATCAAACTTGGCCTATTCTAGGGCCATCCTCACAGTACAAAAGTACTGCTCCACATAAAACAAGAAGTTCTCTAACTCCTTGGCATCTCGAGCACTCCTATACGTCCTGGGTTCTGGTACCTTGGTCTTGCTAACTCCCGGAGTGTTGGAGTTCCCCATAGCAAGAACCATCATATTCACCTTTGCATCCAGATCAGCCATCTGCGACTGCAAAGTTTCAACTGTATGGCGAAATTCCTCTAACATGTCGCTTATCAAACCTGTTTGATGTTTTTGTGATCCCATCACTTCATCAACAAGTTCTCCCATCTAGGCCACCTCTGCGGCCACAATGTTGGTTGTTGCCTTAACTTTTGCTTCCAACACGCTGATCCTCTCAGCATTATTTGGTGCCATGGTTACTTACTAAAGCTTTCCAAATCCCACAATGACGGTAACTGAGTTCTCGTAACAACTGAACCATGGCTCTGATACCAAGTGTCATGACTTTGGCTCTAATACCAAGTGTCATAACTTTGTCTCTGATATCAAGTGTCACAGTCTGACTATTTTCACATTATTGTGAAAGGGTCGTGCGGTGTTAGGTAAAACACTCTTGTTTAACTAGCCAACCTATCGTTTACGAACATTTCTCCACGAAACACTTTTATTAACATTCAATCAAATGACAGTGAAAACAGTAAGCATTCATGAAATTAGTGGCAAACAAGCAGTAAACATTGAATCTATGCAATTCATTAACAACACTTCCGTTGACAATGTGTGTTTAGCGGGGGAGGCAAGTAGGCTAAATATGTTGACAATAGCTAGTGAATTTTATAATGACTGATGAACACTCGCCCTACCCTAAAGAGATTTTTATGTAATTATCATCCTAACACTAGGAAACATTAAAGTGACTGAGGAGTTATATTATCTTATTTGGCATACAAAGATACTAATAACAAAAAATAATCCTACACTAGTATTTACATGATGAAAACTCATCTCAAACACACGAGACAAGCGGTCACAGACAAGCATAATGCCCTGAACAAATTAGTGTACTTGAAAAGATTGAAATTGATATTTAAATGAAAATGTCGGCAAAATATGAGCGATACTGTGTCCATGTTGACGCTGTGAGAGTAGGCCCTGATTTAGCTGAACTAGTAAAAAACACTCGTTCAAATGGTGTTATTAGACATTGAACCACGCAACAAGAGAGGAGAAAAAGGAGACGAACTTTAACTAAACAAAAAACGTCGGATATAGTTTTTGACTGGCACGTGTTAGTCAATGGGGCTGATTCAAATTAAAAAACTCTTATTCATCTACCTTTAATATTTTTAAGAAAACACCGGATGGACAAGGGTGCTTTGAATTGCGTCAATTTGTAAAAAAAAAAAAAACAGTTCAGTTCAAACTATTTTAAAATAAATTTTGTTAAAATAATATTAAAATCGAAAAAACCATCAACGTCCCATCAAGCACCGCACAAGTCAATTATTAACGCATTTTCCTACGAGCGACAAGCAATAAATCCTCATTTTCCTCTCCGACACAGCTTGAAAGGTCACTTGAGCCGCGCGCAGCATCGAATTAAATCAACCGGAAAACCAATTGATAATCTTTGTCGGCGGAGGAATGGGAGAAATGCAATTGTATGGTGTCGCTCTCTTCCTCTGCTTCTCTGTTTTCCTTCTCAAGTTCTTTATTCTGCCCAAACAAGGAAATTCCAAAAATCTACCGCCAAGCCCGCCTGCGTTTCCGATCATCGGCCATCTCCATCTCCTCAAGGACCCAATTTTCCTCACGCTCCACTCTCTCTCTCAGAAATACGGATCCATTTTTCATCTCCGGTTCGGGACTCGCCCGGTCCTCGTAGTCGCCTCGCTCTCGGCCGCCGATGAGTGCTTCTCCAAAAATGACATTGTTTTCGCCAACCGCCCCCGCCTGCTAGTCGGAGAACACCTCCACTACAACTACACGACCATGCCGTTGGCCTCCTACGGCGACCACTGGCGCAGCCTCCGCCGTCTCACCACTCTCGAGATCTTATCGACGAGTCGAGTCGGCATGTTCGCCGGCCTCCGGCGAAAAGAGGTCCATCTGCTGCTGAAGCAGCTGTGGGAGATGAGCCACGGCGGGAACAAGTGGGCTAAGGTAGACGCGAGGTCAACATTTACGGATCTGTCACTGAATGGCATCCTGGGGATGATCAGCGGAAAGCGTTACTACGGGAGTGATGTGACGGAGTTGGAAGAGGCTAGGGAGTTCCGGGAAATTTTCAAGGAGTATGTGGATCTTCACGGGAGCTCGAACGTGGCGGACGCCTTCCCAGCGGTGCGGCGGGTGAGTTTTGTGGGAGGAGTGGAGAAGAGGATGAAGAAGGTGATGGAAAAGGTGGATGGGTTCTTGGAGCACCTAATTGATCAGCAAAGAGAAGCAAGGAGCAGAAGCGAGTCAAAGCAAAAGAGGACTTTGATCGGTGAGATGCTGTCACTGCAAGAGTCTGAGCCGGAAATGTACAGTTCCCGGATCATCAAAGGCGTTATCCTGGTAAGTACTTCGTCCCTAAAGAATTATTAATTTCGTTATGCTGTATATTTGTGGAAAGACACTGACCTTTCATCTAATTTGACAAAAAAGATGTTGATTTTTTTATAAAAATTAAAAATTAAGAATATTGAAAAGTTTTACCTGAAATTTTAAGAATTTTAAGTATCCCTCCATAAATTTGTTAAAAAAAATAAATTTTTTCTTTAATTTAATGAGAAATATCACGTATTTAATTGGGTGGAATAGTTGTTTATTGAGATAGGATGCTTAGTTGCGGCGAAAGTAGGTGAGTCAAGAATTGAAACTAATTTTTAAAAACAATGGCGTCATTGGCTCAATTTATTTAATAATTTTTTATTTTTTTCTTTTGACCTTAATGACTCTGTTGTAATGCCACGACTAAAGTAGTTTTTGGGCTGTTTGAATTTTCTTTCCAATAATATAGCAGTTGAAGGAATTTTTAAATCATAAAAGAGAAATTTATTATTGACTATTATATTTAATTGAAACGACCCATTACTAAATTAGTACAATAAAAATTATAATTAGCAGTGTTAAAATTCAAGTAAGAAATAAGCTTTCAAGTTAACTTTACATGCTGTGTTATTTTATTAAAAAAAAAAATTGACTCAATAGTGTATACACATTTTTTAAATAAAATTTTTATTGCATAAAGTCATTACCTAAAAGTAAATAGAAAATTTTTGTTCATATTCAAAAAAGTAGATAAATAATTTTTTTAGTTCAAATTAAAAGCATATAAAGATATATAAAAATTCTTTTTATAAGTTCACTCTATATATTTTTAAATTATAAATATTTAATATAGAGTTGTTAGAAAACATAAGTGAAAATTGCTTTTTTTTTTTTCTTCGGAGAAAAGCTTTGGGGAGGGTTCTTGAAAAGGACTTAGATGCCATGGGACACTATGCCCCTATGATAAAATAACATTGTATTTTAATCAATACAATTGAGACTAGGTGATATAATTTTAGTGTAGTGGTCGCAACTCCCGTGAAACTTAGTATTTTTTTTAGACAAGTTTATGTGATATAATTTTAGTGTCGACTTCCGTGAAACTTAAAGTATTTTAAAATTTTTTTATTTTTAATTTCCTTTCTTTCTTTTTGGGTTCTACCAAATGAGGGAGATGTCCCAACTTTTTGGCTCGACTCTAAAGTGGGGGGTGAGTTAGGAAACACCAAGATAATCACATTTTTGTTAGGGTTTTTCTTTCAGAAAAACAAAAATGTGGGGGAGTTTTCTCTCTTTGGCTTGAGACCCATGTCATCAAAATCCTAAGGGACAACTGTGCCTTTGCCTACAAATATGTGGAACCCGTTTGAATCAAGATTCTTGTTTGAAAAAAAAACAAAACAAAACAAAACCAAAAAAGGAAAATAGAAAGAAAATTTATTTTACAATATTTTTTCTCTATACAAAATATTATTAAAAATAAAAATTTATTTTAATGTAATAAAATTAAGAAAAATCATATGTAGATGATGAGCAAAATCATAATTTTGTTCATTAATTTGTTATATTTTTTTTCTTTTTTACTTTCCTTAATAACCAAACATAAAAATGTGAACTCTTCCATATTTTTCATTATTTTTCCTAATATTTTCCAATTTCTAATTTAAGCTTAATGTCTTTGCTTAAGAGGATTTTTTTGTCTTGATATTGAAGTTTTGAGGGTTTAGGTAAATTAAAGCTTGGTTTGTTCTTGAAACTCCCTTCCTAGTTCAGTTTTGATAAAATAAAATAAAATAAAATAAAAAGACAAAATAAGGTTAGATAGCAAAAGAAACAAAGCAAAATGAGAGGGAGTGCGACATCTGAAGGAAAATGAGAAAAGAAAATTGGAGAGAAATGAGAGAGAAGATTAGAGAAAGAAGACTAAGAAAGATAATCAGAGAGAAATAGGAAAGAAAATAAGAGAGAAATAAAAGAGAAGATCAGAGAAAGAGGAAAGGAAAGAGAAAGTAGAATGAGAGAGAAAATCAAATAAAGAGAGAAAGAAAAAGAGGATCCGTGAAGAGTTTGAGAGAATCCATAAGAGAAGAAAGGAAAAAAAAAGAGAAAGAAAGGGCTGCGAGGGAAGAAAAGAGAAAAAGAAAAAAGGAGAGAATGAGAAGGAGGATAAAGAAACGAAACAAGAAAAAAGGAGAGATAAGAGGAAAAAATGTTTATATTTTATTGGGTGGGACATATGTCACCATTCAGATAGTGACACGTGGCACAACTAGGACCGCACGTTCGGATAACGACATGGTGTAATCCTAGCCGCCCGATCTGTGTTTTCTCTAGATAGTCGGATTGTTGCTACGTCCCATTGTTTAACTAGCTAGCCTATCATTTACTATAATTCATCCACAAACCACTTTCATTATATCATTCAATCAAATATCAGCTGAAGTTGTAAGCATTTATGAAAGCAGTTACTAGCAAGCATTAAACATTGAAGCAATGTAATTCATTAACAACACCTCTGTTAACATTGTGTGTCTAGCGAGGGAGGCAAGTAGGCTAAATACATAGACAATATCTAGTGAGTTTTACAAGTTGATTAACACGCACCCTCCCCTAAAGAGCTTTATATGCAATTCTCACCATGGCCTTAGGAAACACTTAAATTACTAAGTTATACTGCCTTTTTGGCATAGGGAGAAACTACTACTAGAAAATAAACCTACACTAGTATTTACATAAAGGAAACTCATCCGAAATGCATGAGAACAGTGATTATAGGCAAGCATAATGCCCTGGACAAGTTCGACTTGTGACGCTTCCCCACTTTTGCATTCGATGTCCTCATAGACTTTGACGCTAGGTACACTTCTACTTTGTTCATAGCATATCTTTCGCAAAAATCCAGTTGATTTCTTCATCACCAAGGCTGAAATTAGGAATAGCTTCCCAAGAGGGGGGTGAATTGGCTTTTAAAATTTTCTTTTAACTTCTTTTAAGATTCCTTAACTTCTTTAAACACTTAACCAATTCTTTAACTTGTTTGTTTAATCTCACCAATCACACAACAACTTAATATCTTTAATCAACCATACAACTAATAAAACATTCAAACAATAACTCACAATCTCCAAACCAACACAACCATAATTTATTTATCAAATATAAGTTCACTGCAGCATTATTAGATTGATGAAATCATTCAAGATTTAGCACTCTTGGAATACAAACACTATCCAATCAATCTCAAGCTTTATACCATTCAATCACAATATATCTTTTGTTGTTAGCCCTGGATATGAAATTGTAAGCCCTGTAGTTGAATTATAATTTATACTTCGCTGATATAGATTTGCTTCTTCAATATGTTTTTCAACAACACATTCACACTATTCCCAAATACTTAGAATTCAAATTAACTTTCTATTAATCTATCTTTGGGTGTTTAACCAAGTAACGTACTCCTATATGGTTTCCGCAAAGAATGGTTCAACCAATGTACTCCCTTTCGGTTTCCGCAACCTAAATCAAAATCAAATTTAAAGTTTACTTGATTTCTAAATATACGTAGTTTATATGATTTTCAAATTTAAACCATCCACGCAATTTAAATATGCACTAAAAATAAAGAATAGGGAAAGAAAGAGTGAGACAGAGATTTTTACGAGGTTCGGCTTCAACACAGCCTACGTCCTCGCCTTTGACAAAACCACCAAAGGATTCACTAAACCTTTTCCGTTGATGGGTGGAACAAACCTTTACAACACTCATTGGTTAAGGTTAGAGTCCGCCTTCTCCAAACGATATTCCCTCATTCGGTCATTCCTTACATAGGCTAGAGTCCGCCTTTCTAAGAAATATCCCCTTGCTTAGCCAACAATCCAAACACCTTGGAACGTCAACGAACTACTAGAAACACAAGATAAAATCTACATACAAGTATACTCTCTCAAAGAGCAAGTTAGTACAATTTCAGCACTATATACTTGAATGTAAAATATCAATATGAAATAGAATGAAGCTCAAGTGTAGAATTCACCAATATCCTTCTTAGATGAGGATTAGCAGTAGGAGTTTAGTGGAGGAAGGATTAGCACTTCAGAATATCTTAGAAAAAGAGATTTACAATGAGTGAGCAAGAGAACTTGTAAGAACAAGAGTGCTTTTAGCTTCTCAAAACAGAATTTTCAATTCTTGGATATATTTTGATTTGCAAAACCATGTATTTATAGGCTTTCAAACTTGTTTCCATGTTGGCAAAGTTTCCTTAGAAAGTTTTCCAAGTTGTTAGAAAAATTGGAGCTCAAAACGGCTATATTTTAAAATATTAGAATTTAAAAATCTGCCCATTGAACAGTGTTCAGGCACCTAAAGTATCGGAGTTAGTCACCTGAAGTTTTATAAAACTATGATTTTCAAAGTCAGTACATGTTCAGGCGCTTGAACTCACAGGGTCCGTTGCCTGAGGTTGTTCTGTCAGCTGTTAGGTGCCTGAAGTTCTACCATGAACAGTGTTCGCTTGCCTGACAACTTTGATCCTGCTTCAATGTTTTGTCCATACCTTTTATTGTATAACTCCAAATTAGGTTTTTCTTGGTGTAAAAAGAAAGCTAATAGAAATTCCTACAACTCTTCATGTTGATCACTTTTTAAAATAAGCGGAGTTGGATAGAGAAAAAGGCACCTCAATGCGGATGTATAAAAACTAACAACATTTGGCAAAAACTCTTTTTGGTGCTTTCATTCCAAAAATGATTCAAACCCTTTTAAAATAATTTGTGACCCCAAAAAAATATTTTCCAAGTATTTTAAAAGGTAGCTCGGTCTCAGAAGTTAACCTAAGAGCTTCAAAATATTTCAACGATACTTTAAACATTAAAGCACTTACATGAGACTTCTTAGACATTAACATTCTAGGTTCTTGAGTCTCCATGCTTTGTCCTTGGATTGAGTCCATATTTTCTTCAAGCGTCCATATTCTTTGAGCTTTCTCACTTTGCCTTTCTTTGGCTCTTTGACTTTAATATTCCTTGGCTTTCAAACAACTCATTCATGTCCTCATATTCTTCAAGATTTAATATATCATCTTTAAATCCATGGTTTTAACTCATTTAAGCTTCATTTGATCATTGTAAGCACTTTGACCTTACTTTCTCATATATGAGCCCTAAAATATCATTACTCACACAAATACATTAAATTTCACTGTTTGTTAGCATCAAAACAAGATAATAAGATTTTAAGATTTTTAAGCCTTGTAAGGCCAACAAAGGCCTTTCCACTTCACTAAGAACTTCCAACCACTTCTTCCTTAAGGATATGAACTCTTTATCTATAAGAACATCTTCAGCTTTACATCAGTTAGGTTGCACCGTCTTCAACTTTGCTATGTTAAACTAACTTCTGCTCGGATAATCGATTGTCGGTGTTGAACAATTTGAGGCAACCGACGTGAAATAAATTATGCACTTCCATCCAAGTAGGAGGGTCAATTATGTAAAAGGCCTTCTCGACTTTGGTCAAGACGGAGACTGGTCCTTTATATTTGCGAAGTAGTCTCCTATCTCATCCTTATAGTGAACTGATTTGTTAAGGATTGAGCTTAACAACCACCAAGTCACCTACGTTTTAAAGTGTTGTAGTTTCTCCCCTGATCTGCCTACTTCTTCATCTACTTAGAAGCTTTCTCCAAATAGACTTGTGCAATCTCTACATTCTATCTAACATTCTCAAGTGAAGATGTACACACCTTAAGATTCTTCCTTATATATGGCTCGTCCACAATGTGAGTTCATAGCAGCTACTAGACAGGCAACACGCTCAAAAGGTCTCCTATTGGTTGTTGAGGTCCTGTTGGACAATTGAAACATAACTAAGCCATATCAAGTAGTGTGCACCCAGTGTGTTCAAGTTGGTATTGACGAAATGATATGCAAGTACTATTCCAGTAGCCTATGAGTGATCAAATCTCTCCACTTGTCCATTTGTCGGTAGGTGTTATAACTTGAAGAGATGTCATATGTGAATCAAGGATTTTGAAAAGTTTTGTTTAGAAGTTGCATTAAATTAATCGTGAATCTCGATCAACTAACAATATCTTGGGAAAACACCACCAATATTTCACACCAACATTCGTAGAGAAGAATTGGTGGGTGCCAAATCTCTCTCCTTTTGCCGAACATTTACTTTGGCGTGACTATGAAACATACATACTTCGAAAACTTATCCATAACACAAAGTATAGACCCTGCATCTCTCACTCTAGGTAGGTTGGTGATGACGTCCATTGAGACACTTCCCACAAGTTGGATGGTACTAGTAGGGCTCTAGCAGCCTGCATTCTTCCTTCGCCTCCCACCTTTCCTCCCTGTTGGCAAGTGAGACATATTCGAGTATAATCGACGTGAGCATCATCACGCATGTGTGGCCAATAATACTCTCTGCTTGCATAGAGGCCAAGTGTGTTGCAATCCTCGGATTGTTTTTCGGCCCCACACGGGATCATGACACTTTTCTCAACAAATGTTATCTTTCATCAGATACCACCCTCGTGGAACAAAGAGTCCGGTCTACCATGGGTCCATTCAGAAAATCCATCTTCCATCCAGAACTGACGTTCTTCTTTTTTCCCTCTTTGGTTGACTGTATTAAAGGTTTTGCGCAACTCGATATTTGGCTAAATTCTCCCTGGAATGCACTCCTACATCATCATGGTAAACAGTACTCATGAGTTAAGTGTGCTACCGTCTCATGGGCCGCTATAGCTCAACCTTCTACTCGAGTATATCCATGACTTTGGTTCAGCAACACGCCCCTCCTTGTGCCTCAAATGAGAAATAAAATGTTTTCTTTTGCCAAAATTCCTACAATTGGCCTGCTACCTCCGGTGTTACTTTGGTCCGTGCGAGAAGAATGACTAACTCCTGAGTTATCTATTTTCATCAAACCACAACTTGACCCAAGTAAGTGCAACCTCTGCACACAAAGAACGAATATATCACCACTACATCTTCCCTTCTCTTAACCTGTGTTACTTAGCCTACTTAAATCCTTATGACTCTCGTATGTAATAGGATGCCCATCTGTAACAAGACCCTCTCTCTAAAGGTGAAGTTCTAATGCAATCTATTTGCACCTTGAAGGTTTTCCATGCATCCAAAAGAGCAAGTATAGAAATTTGTCATTATGGCCCCATCCTGGAAGTCATCAAAGGCTCTTGCACATTTCTTCAGTTCCAGTTCCAGTTCCACCCCTAAGACCCTTTCTTCAGTATTTTTGCTTCATAGGAGTTTGTTCCTCCTCCCGTGAATACCCCTTTAACGACTTCCTGTAATAGTTGGTTGAGGCCAAGAAAGGAAACGCAACTCTTCCACTATCCAATTGGGATCTTCCCATTTGATAATGACCCTAAATAAAGAGAAGGCTTGATCATATGACTAAGTGAATTTGATACGTTTTTTCGTCTGAGCGAAAGAACCTGTCCTCTTTCTTCCCATACAAAACTGTTCTCCCCTTTAAGCATATTAACAAAACCACTTTCCATAAGCTTTTTCATGTTTTTCCCTCTAGAAGTGGAGCGGTTGGACAAACACTATCATCCAGGTACCCTACGGCAAACTTGTGTGAGGTACTTACGAAATACCTAGTGTTTCATCAATGTATAGAATGTTTTTGCAGGCGCATTCGTCAACAACCCAAAAGGCATCACAAAGAAATCATAAAAAGATCAATAAAACGCCCCAATAGTATAACCACATCACATAAGTAAGTCTTGTTCGGCTCACCCCCAGTAGCAAATCCTTACTTATAGTAGCTTGACCTCAAGTCAAAGTTTAGTGAAGTTATTGGCATGAACCTCAACTGTCCCAACAAATCACACTAATCAATGGAATAGGATACGTTGTTAGCACTTTTTCCACCTTTTGAGCCGTGGCGGTCGTCCTTACAACACATTCGTGCATGCCTCCTATTCATGTTTTCTCCTAAACAACAATGGTGCTTCCAAATGTGCTTTGAAAGGCAAACATATCCCCTTCCCAACAACTCATCAGTTGTTTTCTTAGCTCCGCTAAGCTTTTGAGCGCCATTTAAATATTGGCCTCTTAAAGCTCCACACCCTCGTCGTGGAGGTAGTTGTGAGTTTTGCTTATCTGGCAATCACCAGTCCTTGTACTCATTTCAAACATCCCTTAGGGGTGGTCGTTAGCCACTAGCTCCTAGCCTACTTCTTCATCTAATCTACCAACAAGCGTGACTAATGATATGTTGCCTACGCTTTCTACCCCTTCCTTGAGTTGTATGCTGAAGGAATGTCCCATCATATCTCCCTTTTCCCTTGCAACGGTTTGCACTATGCACGAAGTGATCTCCCTCATAAATCAAGAGAACCGCAAAAGACATTAGAACACCTTTGTCCCCCCCCTTTAGGAAATTTCCATTCCCAAATGCACTGAAGTCAACCAATGGCACTTGTGAAATTCCGCATGACATTAACCACTGCTCAAAAGCCCTTCACAATCACTTACTTGGCTAGTTGGCTATTGAATTTACCACTCTTCAATGCAATCGTGAATGCTATTTTCCAAGGGATAAGTTAAGCTCCATGGCGCCCTGTTGGCTAGAAAAAAATTGTGAGTAGCCCCGACAAACTCCCACATAGCGCAGGGTTTCTATTCCCATTGATCATCAAAGTCCAACAAACATCAAAATCCTTTTACTTGTGTAACTTGCAACTATAACTTTTTGCTTTGCTTTTTTACAATGCATTTATTTTGCCACACCATTTGGTAGTTTTCACGTTTTTAGAAGTTGATATTTTATGTTTAAGTAATGTTTTAGGGTTTGATTATTTGCTTATTATATTAGTCCTTTATTATGGCAATTGAATTTTCGTCCACATCATTAGCATATCAATTTCTAGTATTTTCATATTATTGAAAACGCTCCTTGATATAAAACTAATTTATTCATATTTATTTTTATGAGTCCCCTCTTGTGGCTATTGATTTCTCTATAGTGTGTTATATATTACCTATTAGATTCAAGCTTTAATTGTTTTCCATAATTAGATTTCTTTCCCTTACATGTTTATAAAAGTCATAATTTCTAGATTTAATTTTGTTTCCACATTGTCATTGTGTCTATAAGTGGTAATACTCTTCGATTGTTTCATACTATGTATAGTATACATCCTATATTTATTCTAGGGATTATGTCTCCATAAGGACTATTGTCGTAGAACCGTTATTTTATCTTAGGAATTAATTGTTTCCCTATGTGCATATATTGAGGTTTTGATTACTTATAAGTGAGTATCATTATATTTATAGAATGTTGATATCTTACTATATGCTTGTGTATTATTATTACGTGTAGTATGTCATTATTAGTATTACTGTTATTAGTATTATTATTAGTGTTATTATTGTTATCGTTATTGTTATAAGTTTAGTATTATATTATCATTCCTATTTTTGTGTGTATATCACTACTATCTATTAGGTGGGTTTATTATTAGGATATGCCATTAGGTATTATAGCAATTTATTATTATATCCCTGTTATTATCACACATATTAGGGTAATTTAATTTCTTAGGTTATTATCTTATTAATATATATTAAAACCTCCCACACTAGTATTTTCCTATAAAAATTTTATATATATAATTTCAAAATGTTGGGAGTGTATTTTCTTAATTTTTTCCCTATGATTTAATTGCAAGGGGTATTAGCCTTTGGGCATCACGTACCCTAAGCTCTGAGGGAATATATGTATATATTTATTTATTTTCCTATGTATTTATAAATTCATAAAAAGGAGTAATGTAAAGATTTATTAGATTAACTTAGGGATAATTTTAAATTAATTAGGTGCCGTTCTTAAGAACGGGCGCGTAGGGGGTGCTCGTACCTTCCCCTCGCGTAACCGAACTCCCGACCCCAACTCTGGTAATGTAGACCGATTCTACTCCTAACGGGGTAGTGATCATGTGTTCTAACCGCACTAAAGGTTAGTGGCGACTCCTACACCATATTTTTCCTGAAAATATTAAAATAATTTTAATTTCGCCGCCCGAGGGCACACGCGCTCCCGGGACGCCGCGACAAATCTATCTGTATAAAAGTCCTCAAATCAATTCCTCATGCATGCATGATTCATTCCTACATATCCCTATTTATATGCATGTATGCATACATACATACATACATACATACATACATACATACAAATATAATTCCATTAACTAATTAATTAGTTTTTTCTATTTATAATCTATTTTTTCCATTGTCCTAGATAAAACATTATACTTTTGTATAATATTATTTTTCCATTTCTACATGTGCTTTATTTGATAAATTATCAAGAATGCATTAATAGGCAAACGATAATCCTTTCATCCCCAAATTGACTACTGCCTAAGTAGGTTTGAAGGGCTTATTTAGAGTTCCGATCCATATATATATACATAGACACACACACACACACATACACTTCTATATAATTAGGAAAAAACTCTCAAACATGATTGTCTTTTAGTAATTAATTCGTTTATATTAATATGTGTGTAGCATTTACCAATTCTTATATGTTAGAAATTGAAGTAATATATGTGGGCATGTCATTGTGTTGGATTCAAACATTGAAAGAATAACAAAATACATTCAAATTTTTTTAAATATTCAGTATATTCTTACAATGTAAATATATGCTTGAAAGTAAAAAGATAAAGGGAAAGAAGAACCTGGGCTTTCGGCCAAGAGCAGGGGGAGACTGGGAGAGAGGATCCATCGTTGGAGCAGGATGAGGGGAAGAGGAGGAGCTGGAGCGGACTTGCAGCCGATTGAGAGCAGGGGGAGATTGGGAGAGACGATCGCTGGAGCAGGAGGGGAAGAGGAGGAGCTGGCGCAGCGGCTGGCGGCAGAGAGCAGCGGGAGAACGACTGGGAGCTGTTCGTAGAAGCAGGCAGCGGGGAAGGGGAAGAAGCCAGGAGATCGACTGGGAGCTGTTCGCGGGAGCAAGCGGCGGGGAAGGGGAAGAAGTCAGGAGAAGAAGGAATGATATCTCGTGGATAGCAATAATAGGGTTTTTGGGCATTAGTGACGGTTTCAAAACCATCACTACTACTCTCCGTTTATTTTTTTTATAAATAAGAAAGCATTAGTGACAGTTCTCATATTCGTCACTAATAATAAGGCAATAGTGACAAATTTTTAGATTCGTCACTAATACTGTGAAGTAAAATTTTTTATTTTTTTTAAAAAGTAGAAGTATTAGTGACGGCTCTCAAATCCGTCACTAATAACGGGCCAATAGTGACGAATTTTTAAATTTGTCACTAATCCTCTGAAGTAAATTTTTTTTTATTTATTTTTTAATAATAGTAAAGACGGTTATTTAATCGTCACTAATGTTTACCTTTTAGTGACAGATTTAATTCGTCATTAATACCACAGAAATTGTTACTAATATTTTCCCGGGATAAATTCTGCACGAAAAATATTTTCACGCGATTTTTTCAGGTTTTTAGTGACGAAACTATTAGTGACGAATTCATTTTCGTCACTAATAGTGTTGTATTAGTAATGGTTTCAACAACCGTCACTAATACCCTACTATTAGTGACGAATTTGAATTTGTCACTAATATTTTCGTCACTAAAAGCCAGTTTTTTTGTAGTAAAACAAATATTTAAATTCCAAAGAAATACTTAAATAAACAAAACTGAAATTATCATTAAAAATAACTTGAACAAGTATTAAAAAATAACAAGGGAGAGAGAGAGAGGGAGAGAGGGAGGGGAAAGAAAAAACCAGTCGTGAAGAGCCTCCTCCCGGGCTAAAGCTGCTGCCAAAAGAGCTAAAAAAAAAAAAAGACTAAAGAAAACCCTAGAATAGCCTACCTAAAACTTCCTCTTTGACTTTTCAAAATCAACCCAAATAAAAAGGAACTCCCTAGCCCTTTAGCTCCAATTGGGTGCCCCAAGGAAACACCCGCGCATGGGCCATGCAACCCTCTCACGTGGGCACATCATTTAATGGGCCTTTATTCAATTTTTTTTTCTTTTGTTAACACAGGGTCCGTTTTGCACTTTCAAGCCTGATTTTGACATAGTAAACGTCCATATCTCTCCAAGTTCAAAACACAAAAGTTGTAAAGCTATTTCTTATATTTCTCCAAAATTTTGAATCGTCTCAATCAAAACTCGTACGAGAAAGTTACACCCAGATTATGAAGTAATGTCGAAATAGTCCACAAAACAGTGTATGGTAACTTCACGTCCGATTTCGGCCTTGATGCATCCAGTATTTCTTAAAATGTAAAACATTAAAATTGTATAGCATTTTTTTTTTTTTATCTTTCAACATCATCCTAAAACATCTAAATCGAATGTCGGATGAGAGAGTTACGCACATATCATGAAGTACTGTCAATTTTTAGCTTCCAATAGTCGCCCTGCAAAAAAAAAAACTAAAAATTCATAAATTACTCAATAAGACTCAAATATTATAACTAGGACATAATGTTAAAATATTGAGAGTAATTAGGCATTTAATTTAAAAATAATAATTCGTAACGCATGGATTAAAGTACCTAATTATACAATTTAAGCACGTAATCACAGAGCATTAGCCTTAGATGCTTGAACATCCTAAAATTAAATATTATTTTTATTTCTTATTCCAAAAATTATTTTTAACCTTTTGAAATAACATTTGGACTTTGTAAAAATATTTTCCAAGTCTTTAAAAGGTATTTAGGATCAAGTAATTATCCTAATAGCTTCATAACAAACATCAATGGAGATGCACTTACATGAGACATGTTTTAAAATACACATGGTACACTATCTAGATCTTCATGTCCTTCAGCTTAATCTTCATCCAAACTTTTCTTCAATAGTCATCTTCCATTCATTTGTGTGTTTCATGGTTTTCCATTATTCATCTTTCATTGTACTTTTAAATTGTAATACCTGTAAATACACTTGATAGAACAATTAGATGCATTGGTTTGTCATTATCAAAACAAAATTAAGCTTTTTTAAGCTAACAATTTTGTGGAGAATCAATGTAAATTGTTGTAAAGGTCTATACCAGGGTATGTGTTTACTGTTGGGGGAAGGTTAGTTTGTTTGAAGTCCATGGTACAGTCTCAGGACGCACAATTTACAATGGAGTCAGGGTTCATGGCAGAAGCCAAAGTTGCCACGGACAAGTTCAACCTTTGCTTGGACTTGATTTTTGTCTCCAGTTGCTAGATAAGAGGCGGTCCCAACCTATATGGATTTTTGTCCCAGGTGGAGCAACGAGTTCACATTTTCAGTTTTCTCCTAAGGGGCGTATGTTTCCCAAGGTGAAGATTGTTGTGATATGTGGCTTATATATTGAGTGAGATGCATTTACAATGAGAAAACATGGTAGAAAACAAGAAGCTGGTTTGTAGGAATAAACCGTAAAACTGTTGACGATTCCTAGGTGTAGTGCAGCAGTTGAAAGTTTTGAGCTTGTTACTATGAATCTTTGCTCTCGGGTATTAAATCATCGATGGTATGTGTGAAACCGTCAACAGTTGGGCTCGGGTTCCCAGCACTAGTTTTCGAACTTTAAATTTTGGTACGTTGGATAGGTTGGATTTCGAGGGGGAAAAACCTCTGAGAGGGTTATATATACATTGTATATGTTGTAACTCTATATGTTCATGTCTTTGGACACAAGATAGTAAGAAAAAAACTGTCAATTGCTCCCAATGATGTAAGCATTGTCGAACCACATAATTCTTTGTGTCATTGTTATTGCTTTCATTATAATTTGTGTAACTGTTTTTCTGTATATTTCACCGTTGAGTGCTGCGCTGTAAGATCAATTTATTCTGCTATGCATTCGTTTTTCACAACAATATGCCTATTAATCTTGGCTATATCAATTATTATGCTACATGAATCAACTACCTACCTTGCAAAAAAAGTTGTTCCAAACTAGAGCTAAAGAAAACCAAATTAAATCTCAATATTTTGAGAAGAATAATTGGATTTTTGATTATGATAAGTAGAGCAAGGGCCAACCTTGATAGCAATTAGAGAACTTTTCCAAATTTAGAGAGTGAGGGGACCCTAGAAAATAGAGAACTTTGTCGAATCTGTGTGTTAGCGTTTCTTTTCCCTTCCCTTAAGTCCTCTTTTATTAAAAAGAAAAAAAAAACAAAGAGTTAGGGTTTTGCAAATAGAAAAGAAAAGGTTTCCAAAAGTATCCTTGGAGACAAGGAGAACTGCCTCTTTGCCCTTAAGTGTGTTTGTGAACTAAACAAAGCTTATTCTAATAAAAAAACAAAAGTAAAAAGTAGCCAAAAATTGAAGCCCCAAATTCACTTTATTGTGCAATTAAACACAACATGTTCTTCAAAAGGAGCCCAAGTCCCCTCGAGCACACAAGTCGAGACTGAAATTAATAAGATAAAATAAAAAATGACCATCAACATTTATGTGATGTACCAGAAGAAAAGGAAACAGATGACTTGAGAGATCTTGATGTCCTCTGGGGGCTATCTCCAATGCTGAAGATTTCTAAAGAATCAAGCATGAAAGAATGAATTGGCCTATAGGCAGGGGACTGAGACCGCCTACCCTTTTATACACATTTTCTCATTGCACGTGTATCATGAGGTAAACGTTGTTTGGCCAGTTTTACATTTGAGCGTGGTTGTTGGTCTATGAGACCCTCACTACTTATGAGCATTGAAGACTAGTACTTCATTCATGCGTAAGTGATTAACAAGGTAGACACTTTTCCACCCTAGCTCACCTCAGATGATGTAAATCATGTTTTAGGCATGTTGCTAGCCTAACCTCCACAGGTGTGTGCGCACCTCGAGATCACTTGGTTTTCATGTAGTAGCATATTTAATTTAATGGTCATTTGGTTAGTATATGATTGACTAGATTTGCTTTGACTCTTGAGACATGCTAGTTGCATACATGTATACCTGGGAAGCGTTAATTGCATGCGAGTTGTTAGACCTGCTTGCATTTAAGAAAGTGCTCTTAGCAAGTCCTGTGACATAATGACTCACCTAATCTGTTTTATCTTACCATTCAATCTGGATCAGTGACATCAAATCTAACTTGATTTGATTAATTAGACTTGTCCAATACTATATTTCGATGTTATATGCTAATATTACTATTTTTTATTGTCATTACAGGAATTATTGCTTAAAAAAAACCTATATCTTGGAAAGCAGGCTCGTGCAAGGAATTTCTTCTTAAAAATTAAAACAAGTAGTTGTTGATGGCGAATAAATACATATGAATTTATCAATGCAGTTAAAATTGACCGTCGTGTAAGAACTTCCAACTTTAAAGACAACGTCCAACATCAGCCTCTTAGGGTTTATTGGTAAATTAACAACATCAACTCCTACTCTCATACGCGCGCGTGCGTGAAGCGGTCAGCTGCTAATCCCCTGCACCCGCAGACCTCCCCCGCTTTCAGAGGCGCAAGGGTTTCTCGGTGGCGGCGCGTGGCTTGTACATGGCCACCAAGGGCCGCGCCATGGGCATGGTAATCCCACTTCCTTCTGTCGAGGTCCGCCTTCTCCGGGCCAACCGGCTTCCAATCAAAGCATTGAATATGAACACCGCCAGTGTCAGCCCCAGCACCTTCCTTGCCAAGTATGAGTCAAGATTAAATTCCCTGCAGTCAATCAAAAAAATATTTGCGTCCCTGAATTTATTTAATCATTTTAAGCCAATCAAACAGCTCATTTTTTCAAATGGAATATTGGTTAATATATAAAAATTATTTTCAATTTGTCATATTTGATATAGGAAAATTGCCTCATTGGCCTTATTTGTATTTGCGAACTCAACAAAGCTTATTCTTTAAAGCCCCAAGTTCACTTTATTGTGCAATTAAACTCAAACGGTTCTTCAAAAGGAGCCCAAGTCCCCTCTAGCACAGAAGTCAATAAAAAAAATTAATAAGATCAATAAAGTAAAAAATGAGCATCAAAATTTATGTAATGTTCGAGAATATGATAATATTTTACTTGTCATGTGGTTAGTATATGATTGACTAAATTTTTATTTAAGAAAATGTTCTTATCTAGTAATGTGATATGACTCACCTAATCTGCTTTATCTTGTCATTCCCTCTTGTAATTAGTATATGACTGATTAGATTTTCATTTAAAAAAGATATGACTCACCTAATCTACTTTATCTTGTCATTCCCTCATGTAATTAGTATATGATTGATTAGAATTTTCATTTAAGAAAGTCCTCTTATCTAGTCATGTAATATGACTCGCCTAATATGTTTTATCTTGCCATTCACTCTTGTGATTAGTACATGACTGACTAGATTTTTATTTAAGAAAGTGTTCATGTGATATGACTCACCTAATATGCTTTATCTTACCATTCATTCTTGATAAGTATTATTAAATCTAAAGAGGACAATATATTTCAATGATAAATGCATATATTATTACTTTTTACCGCCCATTTTGAAATTTATAAATTATTATTTAAAAAGACCTATATCTTGGAAAGTATGCTCGAAACGTTCGAGGAATTTCTTCTTAATAATGTAAACAGGTAATTGTTGACGGCGACAAATACATATTAAATATATCAATGCAGTTAAAATTCAACATCGTGGAGTGGAAGGACCTCGAACTTTAAAGACAACGTCTAACATCAGTCTCTTTGGCTTTTTTTGGTAAATTAACAACTCTCGTACGCGCGCGTGCGTATAGCGATCAGCTGCTAATCCCCCGCTTTCAGACATGTAAGAGTTTCTCGGTGGCGGAGCGTGGCTTGTACATGGCCTCCAATGGCCGCGCCATGGGCATGGTGATCCCACTTCCTTCCGTCAGGTCCACCTTCTCCGGGCCAACTCTTTTCCAATCAAAGCATTGAATGAACACCGCCAGTGTCAGCCCCATCACCTTCCTTGCCAAGCTCGCCCCTGGGCAAATCCGCCTTCCGGCGCTGAACGGAATCATCAGGTTCGCGCGCCGCTCGCCTTCCTTCCCCTCAAACCGCTCCGGCACGAACTCCCTCGGGCGATCCCACAGCTTTGGGTCCCTGTGAATTGCCCATAAGTTGGTCAGCAGCATGGTCCCGCGTGGCACGTCGTAGCCGGCCACGGTGCAGTCGGCGGACGCTTCGTGCGGCAGCGCAAGGGGTAGCGCCGGGTACAGCCGGATGGTCTCGTTGATTATGTTCTGGAGGTAGGCCAGCTTGGGCAGGTCTTGCTCTTCCACCACTCGGTCTAGTCCGACGTGAGTTTCTATTTCGGCTCTGGCCTTCTGTATGGCTTCTGGGTGGTTGAGAAGGAGTCCCATCGCCCATTCCATGCTTGTGGACGAAGTTTCAGTTGCTGCCGTGAGCATTGTCTGCGATGCATGAACAGGATTTTGTAAATGAAAGTGACTTTGATGAATAGATTTCTAGGTCGTCAACCGTCGCAATATTTTGAGACCATAAAAAAGAGCCATGGTCAAGTATGAGTCAAGATTAAATTCCCTGCGGTCAAAAATCTTTTTCTTTGTTTAATCACCAAGCCCCTAAAAAAAGGAATAAAATTAAAATAAGGGAAAAGGTTCATCTCCCTTCTAGTAAATTTTATTAGGCAGCCATCAAAAATTGTTTGCGTCTCTGAATTATGTGCATATTTATTTAATCATTTTAAGCCAATCAAACAGTTCATTTTTTTTTTAAATGGAATATTGGTTAATATATAAAAACTGTTTTCAATTTTTCACATTTTATAGTTTCAATATTATTTTTTATTAAGATTACACACATCTTACTTAATTAGATTTATTTTGACATTTTAAATAATAATATTTACTTTCTTCTAAGTTTGTTCTTTTCTTGATTTACTTTTCATTTTATCTATTACATACCCGTTAAAAGGTTTAATGAAAAATAATGATTTATATATTAATAAGAAAGACTAATTACTTGACACACAATAACATGCAAGACATAATTAATATAAGTTAAGTTATATAAAACAGTTTTAACAGGACCAGCTCTCATTAAGATCATTGAGGTGCTTGCCTAGGACCCAAAAAATTTTGAAGCCCTGAAATTTTTTTTTTAATATAATAATATTAACATTATTTATTGTTACTATCCCTACACACAATAAAGTTTATGCGCCTATATGTATATATAACATTATAGACCCGTGCACGGCCTCTCTCTCTCCCCAATCCCTGAGATTTAATTTAACTGTTCATTTCTTAATTCGTTACTACATTCTCATGCATGCATTTACCATTCTCTTAGTTTCATGGAATTCACGTGTTTGGTGGGTAGAGTGCACAGTGCAGCTAAAATTACTTGATATACTTTCAAAAATTAATTTTAAATAAAAATAAAAAAAAAATAAAATAAAATATTAAGGACCCTAATTAAATCATTCGCTTATGGCCCATATTGGGAAGATATTATATATATCTATATATATATATATATATATATATATATATATATATATATACAAATTATGAAATTAATTAAGACGAGCAGTCCTGCACATACTTACCAGTACAATACCCTTGATGATTTGGTCGGTGTACAGCTCTGGTTCAACCTCTTGCAACTGCAGCATCTCATCAATCAAAGTCCTCTTCTTCTTCATCCCGTGGCCTCCCGCAGCATCATCATTCGAGGATGCCCCTGACTTGCCCCTCACTCTCCTCTGCTCCTCAATAAGAGACACGAAAAACGCATCCATCTTCTTCATCGCCCTCTTCATCCCCTTCTCCACCCCTTTAAAATCGAACCACCGCATGATCGGCAAGTAGTCCCCCAGCATGGAATTCCCATGTAGCACCGTGTACTCCTTGAAGATCCTCTGGAACTCCCTCGCCTCCTCTATGTCCGCCACGTCCCTCCCGAAGTACCGCTTCCCGGTGATGGTCGCCAGGATGCCGTTGAACGCCAGCTCCGTCAGCTTCGTCTTCACATCCACCTTCGTCCACCCGGCGCCGGGGGAGCTCTCCCACAGCTGCTTCGTCAGCAGCATCACCTCCTCCTCCCGGATACCGGAGAACATGGCAACGCGATACGCCGACAGTATCTCCACCGTGATGAGGCGGCGGAGGCTGCGCCAGTGGTCGCCGTATGTGGCGAGAGGCACGGTCGTGGAGTTGTACTGGAGGTGCTCGCCGGCAAGCAGGTGAGGGCGGCTGGCGAAGACGATGTCGTTTTTGGTGAAACACTCTTGGGCAATGGAGAGGGACGAAACCACCAGGACCTTCCGGTTCCCGAGTTGGAGGAACAAAACGGGGCCGTATTGCTGAGAGACCTCGTCCAGGGCACGGAAGACGGGGTCCCTGAGGAGGTGGAGATGGCCGATCACCGGAAGTGCGCGAGGGCCGGGTGGGAGATTTTTGGGCTTACGCTGTCTGGGCAAGATTACGAATTTGTAAACGAAAAGAAAGAAGGAAAGGAGGAAGGTTACGTGCAACAATTCGATTTCTGCCATTGTTTCTATATAGCTAGTGGCTAGATCGAGCTATGGAGAAAGTGTGTTGTTTGTGGAGGGTTATGGGTTGGGCACGTGGGTTTATATAATAGAGCACTTGGCGGAATAGACAAAAATAGAAAGTTTCGCCAATTTTGAAACTGCGGAGAGCGTGGCGGAATGGACGAAAATAGAAAGTTTAGAGGGTGGGGCCAGTGATAACTATGAAGGGAAGGGGGAACACACCCCCGGGATAAAATATCTTATGATTTTAAATATAGTTCTGAAGGCGATCGTTTGAAGGTTGAAACCTTCCACAATCATAAGATATATATATATACTCACAGTTTGTTAAAGGGATAGAAAATATAACATTCAAAAATATTATTTATTTTTAAAAAATATATAAAAATAATAATATATATTTAGAGTTTGAAATTTAAATTATGAATATGATTTTTATGTATTTGTACAAAAAATAAATATTTTCTTTTTTATAATTTTACCCAAATTTAAATTTGACTCTTGGATTTGAATTCCCAAATATAATTTTTTATTTTAATTATTAACTGATTTTCTATGATTGATGAATAGAAAAAATCAAAGTAAAAAGTTGGTTCTTTTTAAGAGACAAAAAAAAAAAAAAAAAGTGTGTTGGCTTTTTTGAGGTTAAATATTCTTAAGTCAAAGATTTATGTAATTAATGTATTTATTTGTGGATTCTAATTATGTGATATATTCTTTCTAAGACTACTTCTTTAGGTGTTTTCACTTATTGTTTTGTTCAATTAATAAAAAAAAAAATGAAAGAAGATTAAGATATGATAATTATGTATACATTTATTATTTAAAATAAAGATGGATTATTTTTATTATAAGAGATGAGAAAAAAAAATGTTAAAGACTCGCTTAGTTGTGGAAGATATTTTTTATTTTCTAATATTTAAAATTTTAAAAAGTTATAAAAATTTAGCTTTTTAAAAAAAATATTTTGAATATACATATAAAAAAGGTATAAAATTGGGTGTAAATACCCAGAAAATATAATAAATAAAAGAAATTGGAAAAAATATATTTTGACAGAGAAAGGAGAAAAATCGGCGACGATTTTCTGGAAAGGATAGAAAACCGGTGACGGTTTTGGGGATTTGTCGTGGGATGGTAAATAAAAACCATTTCAAACTCTAAATAATTCTCTTTATATTTTGTTAATTTATTATTTAAATCTCGTGAGGAATGCATGGGTGCCCCTATATTCAAACTGTACAAAGTTCTCAAAATTAGAGTTCTTGATAAAGTTGCTTCATGCAAGGGCAATGCATAGGTTATCTTAGAGTACATTCAACAAGCATTTAAGCCTCATTAAGGTGGCACTGCCTGATGGTGAAACACTTCTAATGTTATTTTATGAGGCGAAGACATACATGCGTGAATTGGGTCTCAGTTACACTCCAATACATACGTTTTTACTGAGACCCAATTCACGCATGTAGGTATGATTGTGCACCTTTTTATGGTGAACTTGAAAATACAAAAGAGTGCCCAGAATGTGGTGAACTAAGGTATAGAACTAATCAGAAGAAGGGTAAAAAGATCCTCCTAAAAGTTTTGTAATATTATCCATTAATACTGCAGTTGCAAAGATTGTACATGTGCAGAAAGACCGTTGCAAATGTGAGATGGAATACAGAGAAACGTCTTCGATAGGAAAACACCCTTAGCCATCCAACAGACTCGGAAGCTTGGACTGAGTTTGATAAAATACATCCGTGGTTTACTAGTGATCCTCACAACATTAGACTTGGCCTTCCTTCAGATGAGTTCAATCCTTTCAGTAATATGAACAACCCGTATAGCATGTGGCAAGTTATGATGATGTCATATAATATGCCGCCATGGCGATATATGAAAGAACCCTTTATTTATATGCATTTGCTTATTCCCAGACCGATGGCTCTTGGTAATGATATTGATGTTTACCTAGGGCCATTAATTGATGAGTTGAAATAACTATAGGAAAAAGGAGTGGAGACATTTGATGTGGAAAATAGGACAACATTTCGGATGCAAGCTACACTATTGTGGACAATTAATGATTTCTCTGCTTAAGGCAATCTATCAGGTTAGAGCACAAAAGGTTACTTAGTATGCCTAGTGTGTACTAAGGATGCTAGGTCCTTATCATTGAAGCTTGGACGTAAGTTATGCTTTATGTGTCCTCATCATTTTCTACGACCTTAACATCCTTGGAGGACTCGTGGTGTCAGAAGTTTTAATGGAAAACCTAAACGAAGGTTGCAGCCAAACCGACTAAGTGGGAAAAAGATATTAAACTAGCTCAAGTTGATCAGAGATGTGAAATTTGGGAAACCACTGAACAGTAGAAAAGTAAATGTGTTGAGTGCAAGTTAAATTGGACGAAGAGAAACATCTTCTTCAAGTTGCCATACTGGAAAGATCTTCCACTACACCACAACTTAGATATTATACACATCGAGAAGAACATTTGTGAGAATGGTATTTGTACATTGCTAGATATAAATGGGAAAACAAAGGACAATACAAATGCTCACCAGGATATGGAAGGTATGGGAATACGGCCTAAGTTGCATATGATTCGTGATAGGGACAAACTTCTTATGCCATTAGCTTGTTACACATTTTCGAAGGATGAGAAGAATGATTTCTCTAAATGGTTGAAATCTGTGAAGTTCCCTGATGGATATGCATCCAACATATTTCAAAGCAAAAGCACGAAGGAAGGGAAGATGTTAGGCGAACTTAGTAAACTTAGTTCATTTTAAGCGCCCAGGTTTCCAATTTGGGAATACGAGGTCTAAACTGAGTGAGATTAGTCCTGAAACGTTCGTCACATTGATCTGGACGTGCCAGAGCTAACGGTACCCAAAAACTCCTCCCCGGGAGCTTCTTCCCCACTTAGAAGCAAAATTAGAATACCAACATATATAGTAAACTTAGTTCATTTTTAGCACTTATGTGTACAATTCGGGCATACGAGGTCCAAACTGAATGGCGTCAGTCCCAACACGTCCGTCACATTGACTTGGACATGCTGAAGCTGACGATGCCCAAAACCTCCTCATCGAGAGCTTTGTCCCCCCTTAGAAGCAAAGTAAGAATACAAATAAACTTAGTAAACTTATTTCACTTTAAACATTTAGCTTACAATTCGAGCATACGAGGTCTAAACCGAGTGGGGTAAATTCCGACTAATCAAACTTAGTTATTTACAATTGTATTATTTTTTTCTAACTATGTTTGAATGTCCAATTATTTTGCTATCAAATCATTTTTAATTATAGTATATACATATATGTTCAAACATTGTATACCAATTTTTTGTATAATTATCATTTTGTAGGGTTTATGGCTGTCACAACACTATGACGATGCCACACACTACAATCGGTTGCGTGCAGCTTTTGACTTTTTCTATATTTCTTATTATTTGAAAAAAATTAATTTGTATATTTTAATTTGAATTTGTATTCATATGTATTTGAATTTTGAACAATTTCTATTTTAATTTTGAATAGTTTATGAATGTTTTAGTAATTCTAGTTTAATTTTATGTATGCTAATTCTATTTTAATTTTGAATAGTTTATGAATGTTTTAGTAATTCTAGTTTAATTTTATGTATGCTTTAATGTAATTATAGGTTTCTACAAAATTTCTCAAAAATAAATTAATTTTTTCAAAGTATTAGTGATGGTTTGAAAAACCGTTAGCAATAATACTATGAGGAAGTATTAATAACGGTTTTAAAACCGTCATTCAAAGCCTAAGACCGTCGCTATAAAGTCTACATGTTCTCGACTCAAAAAATATTGTTACTGTTAGCCTTGGTGGCTACATGTTCTTAATTGTGATTTTTTGATGATAACAATCCATTAGTGGTCTTAGGAAGACTAATCTTTGATATCAAGCTATGATAAGTACAAATTCAAATGCAAAAATTAAGTAAAATTTTAATAGGTTAGACATCATCAAAAAAGGGGAGATTGTTATCTTTAGTGGTTATATAATTATATTTAATGTGTTTAGATGATATAAACCTATTTGTTGTTTCAAGTGTAATCCATGTTTACAGATCAAGTTAGTACAAGTACAAGTGACAAATACATGAAGATATTGGATCAAAGGCAAAGATCGGACCGAGTAGACGTTCGAGTAGGAAAGATCAAAGTGGACACTCATTCGGAAGAACTCAAGAACATCCAATAAAGACATAGTGTAATAGAGAGTGTTTGAGGTAGGAACTATTGTAACTTTTGTAGTTTTGTTTCACGCATAATTACTGAGCAAGAGTTGAGCAAATTGCATATGCATACTAGGACACAAGAGTATGTAGGATATCACTTAAATAAAAAATAAGTTTTTCATTGTTTCATAATAAAGATTTTTCAAAGGCAAAATCATGACTTATATGAAAATATCCTATACTCAACTTTTTTGATTAAAATGGGACAAGTGTTAAGTGGTCTTAGTATTGTGAACTTTAATATACTTGGTCCCGGTTGAGTCAAAATTATTTTTATGTACCTAAAGATTCAATTAAATCAAGTATATTTCCATAAGGACAAGTTTTAAATCATATTAGTATTATAATATTTTACAAACTCTATCCTGGTTGGGTTTAAAACCTTAGTTATGCACCTCTCAAATTTCCTGATCACTCTTCGATATTTAGGGCATAAGTTTTGGTAGAAAACTCCAAAAAAGGCGATCTTGGTGTTTGTGGAAAGTTAAGAAAAAATCCCACAACTTTCATGTTAAAGACTTTTAGGGAATAAAAAAGTCAACGGTTCTAAAAATCGTCGATAAATTGTGACGGAAACATAACACCAACGGGTGAAAAACGGTTAGTTTTTAAAATAGGTTTTTATATTAAATGCCCAATAGCCATAAAATGGCTAATTCGCCCCTTTGCCTATAAATACAAGTCCAAAGATTTGATTAAACGTTGGTTTTGGTGATTTTACAAGTTCTTAGTGAAAAATATCTTTTGAATACAAAACCTAGGCACTTTGCATTTTAGTTTATCATCACAAGTGCTCAATTTCTCTCTTACTCTCTAAGCTTGTTTGATTCATTCCTTGAGAGAATAGTGTGACGATTTTATTGTATTTGATATCAACTCAATTAAACGAGCATTGTTTTGTAATCCATCATCTTTTTGTAAAAGGTTCTTTGTGAACCAAGTTGGTGAAGGTTTCTGGTGAATTGATTTGCAAGGCTTCTTGGTGAACCTTGTGGCTCTTGGTGAGCGATGGGAATTGTTCTCTCGTTGTAAAGATTCTTGGCCGATGAAGGAGTTTATAATGGATTGTGGAATCCTTGAGTTGGTCTCAAGGTGTGGGTGTAGGCTTCGTGCTGAACCACGTTAAAATACCGTTGTTAAGCTTCTCTATCCTACTCTTTATTTTACATCTTGTGCATGATTTACATTTCATTTATTGTGATATAATTGCTTGTATCTTGTCAAGAATTTTATTTTGTAGATAAAAGCGAAAATACGCGAAAGAGTTCATTCACCCCCCCTCTAGACTATATACCCCAATGGGCCGACAAGTGGTATCAGAACATACCATACTGTCAATTGGTATTAGAGCGAGGCATTTGAATTTTTCAGAGTAAAATCCAGAGCGAAAAGATCAAATGGCATATATGGTGAACATGACCTCTTCCCTAGGATGATCCATTTATCAACCACCGATCCCACAAATTTAGTATCCTCTTTAGCTTTAAGAAATTTTGGAAGTTTGCTTAACAGATGATTAAACAGTCATCAGCAAAGAACAAGTGACTAATAATTGAGCTTGATTGGCATATTTTGAGCCAGCAAAGTCCCCCCCCCCCCTCTACAATATTTTGGCTGATGAGTGCATAGAATAATTCTATGACTAGAATAAAAATTAAAGGAGATAAAGGCTATCCCTGTCTCACTCCTCTTTGTGGTTCAAAGGATTCAGATGGCTTCCCATTTACAAGGGTTGTTTGCCTCATTGTTGTGATGCAATGCATCATGCAATGGATCCATTTGTGTAGAAATTCCATTTTGTATAAGATGTTTTCTATGCAATTCCATTCAATATAATCATATGTTTTGCTCATATCAAGTTTAATGGCTGCCCTCACCTTTCATTTTCTTTTATTCTTCAAAAAGTCTATAAATTCTTGAGCAATAAGGATGTTATCAGAGATAGCCTTCCTTTTATTAATGCACTCTGATTTTCTCTCATTTACAAGGGTTGTTTACCTCTTTATTGATATCTCCTCCGTTTTTAGCAATTCCTTCAACTCATCTCTTCTCCTTGAATCTCTTTATGATAATCTGTATTATCAAACTATTCAATTTCATAGTAATAAATTTTTCGCACTCGCTTTTCCTTTCCTCAACATCTCCAATTGATTCCTTGCTCAAACTTCTTAATTTTTTGTCATTCTCTAGTTTTTCTTTTATCTTATAGCTCGATGACCCCTTGATCATTTTACTTTACTTTGAATTAAAATGAGTATTAATTTTCTTGTTTCAAAAAATAAAAATTTGGTACCCACAATTTCTCGGCAATTTTTTTCTCGTGCCTAGTACCTTCTTTAAATTTTTTTTTTTATTATTATATTAAATGCACAACTTGACTGAAATAATTAAGAAGATATCATATTATATTTTGCATGATGTAATTGATTTGACCCATTTGGCTCGTTGTCGCACTAAATCAGTTTAAAAATTGAAATGATGACATAAAGTATATTTTTTTTTAATTCTAATTCTTCGGCATGCACGTGAAATTACCAACGGGTAAAATTTCTATCAATGAGTAGCAAAAGGAAAACTGAATATTACTATTCCACCCACTACTGGTAATATTACTCATAAAGGTAACTCAATCATATAATATTTTTTAGTTAATATAAAAGGAATAAAAATTAATTAAATTTTAAATCAATGAAATTTTTTATAAATAATTATAATATTTTAATTCGTAACGTCATATCATTTTCTATAAACTTAGCAAAATAAATCAAATTAAATTGTTTGAATAGTATAACAAATAAATTATAATTTATATTTGAATCGTCGAATAAGAGAATTGGATATGATGGATCATTAAAGAATTTTAATAATCTTATCAAGTTTAATGTAAGTATTATTTTGTATATAAAAGAAAATCAAGCTTCATTAAATATTTTTTATTTAAAAACGCCAATCACGCATCAAACTATTTATGACATGAAATAAAGTAAAAAGAAAAATCAAAAAGTTCAAAAGTAGCATTAATAAAAAATTTAAAAAGAAATGGCCCTGTGAAAGATGATCGCCTTTGTTTATAAAAAGCTTCAATACTTTTTTGTTTTCTTGATTTTGAACCACCAAAAGATGTAGGATTTTTTTTTTCTTCAAGTCGACGTTGCCAGCAATTAGAGACTTGGACTTTGGATTTTGGGAGTAGATGAAAGGAATTCAAATTATTTTTTTATTCCGTAGCTAATTTAAAAAATGAAAAAAAAAAAAAAAAAAAGGTAAAGCTAAGTCCAGTTCTACAACATTGTTTATTTTATTTTTTTTTATTTTTTATTTTGACAGTAAGATTTGTTGCAGAATAAAAATGTTGAAGACCTCCAACGAGTCTTCCGATCTTCGTTCACCTAAAAAGGATGAAAACAAAGGTGGCTTGGAGGACTCAGGGTGTACTTCGAGGGATCACTTTGATGTCTAAGTAAGGGACTACTTTAGAGAGGTTATATACAACAGTAAAGTGTGGTTATGAATGAGATACCTTGACCTCTCCATCCGAATCCCTATTTATAGCGGCATAATTTGACCTGAAGAAGTAATGCTATTTATTGGCGAATTATGACATAGGCGTGAATCGCTCTTAACCTTTATGGACTTGACACCAGCTGTTTATGGCGCGAGCGTGAGTCACTCTAACCTTTATGGCGTTTGACCTATTCTGAGTAGCTGTGTTTGAGTGTTGACCTTGATTGTTATTGCGTCTTAATTTTCTCATATAACAGATTGATCCTTTGACCTTGGTATATTTAGGGTATATCAATTTGCCCCCATTTTAGTTTCGAATATATGGAGCTTGCTTCTAAAATTCGAAAGATATTTTTTTTTACCTGCTGTTCGTGGGCAATTCTTGCCAAGCTACTCTTGTTGAGCTGTTTTTGCCAAACTGTTCTTACCGAACTGCTCTTTATGGACTGTTTTTGCTGAGCTGCCTTTCGTGGGCAATTTCTGTCAAGCTGCTCTTCGTGGCAATTCTTGCCGAAATGTTCTTGTTGAGCTATTTTTGCTGAGCCGTTCTTGCCAAACTATTTTTGCTGAGCAGTTTTTTTTTAGCTATTTTTGCCGAACTATTCTTGTCGAGTTGCTCTCCATGGACTGTTCTTGCTGAGCTGCTCTTCGTGGCAATTCTTATCGAACTGTTCTTGCTGAATTGTTTTTGCCAAACTCTTTTTGCCAAGCTATTTTTTGTTGGGCTAGTCTCCATGGTCTGTTCTTGCTGAGCTACTATTTGTGGGCAATTTTTACCGAACTGCTCTTCATGGCAATTCTTGCCGAGTTTTCCTTGTCGAGCTCTTTTTGCCGAACTACTCTCCATGGACTGTTCTTACACAGCTGCTCTTCATGGGCAAGTTGTGGCGCCTCAACCGGCCACGTGGGCCTGAGGTGCTAATAAAACATATATATACCACCTGTAGCATATATATATTCAACCCGCCCTAACCAAGGAATCCCAGGTGCACCTACCAATACTGAAATTAAAACCTTACAGCGGAAAATACTAAAAACATCCTAACCACTTTACTAGAGTTCTAACTATTTCCCAAATAAATACACATCACTATCCATTTACATATTACAATCCCAAAATAACAAAATATGATATCTGGTATCTCACCAGTTCCGACAACCCACTCTCAAAAGTCTAATCCTAGCCCCAAGGTAAGTTAGGTACGGTTCCCTAGAGGACCTGAAAAATAATTTGTATAATGGGGTAAGACACTTCTCAGTAAGACGGATTATATTAATATCATTGTGTGGCTAACATGAGTTCTCGTGAATATAAGATTTCCATTATTTAACTGTATATGAAATATCATTTAAACTGTACTACATTGTATATATGAAAATACATAATTTTGAATAATAAATTGTCGGCTAAATATAGCTCTTTTATAGTAAATTTGCCCATATATGCATAAAAGATACAACCTAGACTGCTGTATTAGTGTCCTCACGCTATCTTATACTCATACGACATGCTTCCCCCCATGACGGGTTGTGCGGCCAGAAGGTTGGACTCAGCTCCTGGCCGGCCGACTATAGTTGAGTCAGAAAAGGTAGTAAGTACGATTGTGCCTACGTATGGTCATCCAAGACTACCTCGGATTCGCCCCCCCCCCCCCCCCCCCCCCCGGGCAGAAACCTCAAAGTAGTACTATGGCCCAGGTCACCAAATCATCTATCCATCATGACACTATCATCCCAGTGTGATTGCACTCCCTGCCAACATATAGCTACGGTACTATGCTCATAACATCACATTTCATATCCATAGGACTCTAGAATCATATATGACAATTTACATAATAAAATTATATTATATCTCATTTCATAGAAAACCTGTTATTTAATAACTCTTAGCCCCCATCCGTTATATCAAATCTCAGCCCCTGGTCGTCACATTAAATCTCGACCCTCGACCGTCATATTAAATCTTGGCCCCCAACTGTCATATTAAATCTCGGCCCCCGGTCGTCATATCATACTGTATATTGTCAATAAAAGCTTTCTACTTATATATATACCATTTAAAATTGTTCTCACACCACACAAATTGTATCTGATAGATCATAAATAAAATAATCTGACAAGGAAAAACAAAAATTGTTGAAAATAGGATCTGAGCATCTCCAGGGTTTTATTTAACTTAAACTATTTATGTTATAGAAAATAGGAGATTTCAAACCAAATAAGTAAATTTTCCCCAAAACATATAACAGTCAAAACCATTCTTTTCATATACCCAATTCGTTCAGAAAATCATATATTGCAATTTAATCGGTGCATATTTCAAAATTTACTGACATAAAATAATCCCCTTATCTACTGAAAACCCTAAATCCATGCTCTGCGGTGTTCGAAAATCTAAACCCTGAAATTACATTTTTCCCAAATTAATCAACTGAAGTCACAGCAGATTTCACATTTAACATTTCCTAGGCCTCATATACTCTAAATCAACAATAAAACCCTAAAATGCCCTACTTACCCTAATTTTGGATTGGTGCCTAAAAAGCCCCATTCGAAAATCCACTCTACTAGACTTGTAGAGAAACGCTTCTAGAACCTCTTGATAACTTATGATCATCGAATTGGGCAACGAACGATGAGAAATTGAAGAGAGAAGGGAGTGGGTTGCGGGTTAGAGAGAGAGAGAGAGAGAGAGAGAGAGAGAGAGAGAGAGAGAGAGAGAGAGAGAGAGAGAGAGAGAGAAGTTGATTTCTTAATGAAGAAGCAAAAAAAAAATTCTATTTATACCCATTTGACTCGACACGATTCATCGACAAAATAGGACCTTCTTCGATGAACTGTAGAAGGACATTTGTCGACGAAAGAAGGGGTTCGTCGATGAACCATATGTTTAAAATTCCTTTCAGTATCTCTTCATCGATGACACTTGAATTTCGTTGACTAACTACAGAAGGACATTCGTCAACAAAAGTAGAGGATTCATTAACGAAACCTCTTGTTTGCTCTTTTTAAATTTTATTTTTTTATTTTCTTATTTTTCTTTATTTATTTGCTTATTTTTTGGGTTCGAGTTCCTACACAATTTCTGTCGAGTTGCCCTTCATGGGCAATGTTTGGTAAGTCATTCTTCCCAAGCTATTTTTTCCCAGGCTGCTCTCCATGGATTGTTCTTGCCGAGCTGCTCTTCGTGGGAAATATCTACTGACCTGCTCTTCGTGGGCAACTTTTGCCGACCTGCTCTTCGTGGCGATTCTTGCAGAGCTGTCCTTGTCGAGCCTTTTTTGCCAAGCTGCTCTTTTTGGGCAATTTTTGATGAGCCATTCTTGCCAAGAAGCTCTTCTTAGGCACTCTTGTGGCCTCATGAGCTTTACTCATCAGTTGGGCCGTTTTTCCTTGTTGACTTTTTGAGTCCAATCTCGTTTTGATAATGACAAAACACAATTATCTCATTTGTGCATTGACCTTTTTAGAAGGATCATTATTTAGCATGCACAGATGATACGAATGCTATGGAAGCCATGAGGAACTTGAAGTGCATACGACTTGGCATATTCCATGAAATTAAAAGAGAAAAAGGATGACACTTAGATTTTTAGTTGTAATGTGTGTTTAGTCTCACTTGCATTTACAAATTTCATAAGATATAGTTGGAAGCTCAAATATACCCTAGATTGACCTTAGGACTCATGCATTTCATGAAAAATATATTTATATTAGTTCTAGGTTGGATGGATTTTTTAGAGGCAAAATAATATCGAAAAATAGAGACCTCGTTGACGAACCCTATGGCCTCGTCGACGAACACATGAAGGCCACTTGGCGATAAATAGTGTTTTCTCATCGACGAGAAAATATCGAGAGCCCAAAAAGTTTAGACATGTCTCTCGTCAACTGAAATTAGGAATAGCTTCCCAAGAGGGGGGTGAATTGGCTTTTAAAAATTTCTTTTAATTCATTTTTAAAATTCTTAAACTTATTTTATTTCTTTTAACCAAATCGTGACTTGTTTGTTTAATTTGTTAAGCACTCAAGAACGTAGTTTCTTTATTTAATCCTTAACCATACAAACATCTAATCATTCAACCAAACCAATCAACTATAATTAGAAAACAAACAACCAAGCCAATACACGACACTTATGTAAAGCTCTGTAGTGAATGAGAATTTATGCTTGCTGATTTAAAGCCCTGTATAAATGAATCCAATTACTCTTTCCAATTATTTAGAACTCAAATAAACTCTTGGTAAATTTATTTTTGGGATGTTAACCAAGTAACATACTCCCGTATGGTTTCCGTAATATATGGTGTAACCAACATACTCCCTTTCGGTTTCCGCAACCCAAATCAAAATTGGACTTTGAGTTTACTTAATTTCCAAATATACGTAGTATGTATAATTTAGATATTTAAAACATCCACGCAGTTGTATATGAACTGAAAATAAAGAATAGGGAAAAAGAGAGTGAGACGGGGATTTTTACGAGGTTCGGCTTCAACACAGCCTACGTCCTTGCCTTTGGAAAAACCACCAAAGGATTCACTAAACCTGTTCCGTTAACGGGTGGAACAAACCTTTACAACACTCCTTGGTTAAGGCTAGAGCCTGCCTTCTCCAAACGATATCCCCTCGTCCGGTCACTCCTTACATAGGCTGGAGCCCGCCTCTCTAAGCAATATGCCTTTGCTTAGCCAACGATCCAAACAACCCTTGGAATCGTAAATCTACAAGATACAAATCAAATATTTGTGTACAAGAACTTGCTCACACAAAGAGCTGATTAGTACAACAATTTAAAAACTAATATACTTTAAAGTAAATAACAATATGGAATTTAACTTGAAGCTCGATGAAGTATGTCACCAATTAATTCTTTCAATGATTGAAATATTGAGAATTTGTAGCACAAAATTGGTGGAAGAAGATCAACAAAAACTCAGTTGAATTCGTGCACAATATGCGAGCTTGAGAGCAAGAGAGAGACTTGAGAGTTTGAGAGCAATTTGAGAGAGATGCTGAATTTTTGCTGAATTTTAATTCTTGGTGTATGATTCAATAATCTTTGAGGCTTATTTATAGACTTTAAAAGTTAAGTAACTTGGTCCCCAAGTGCATTGAAATATGCCCCAAGTTTCCATAAATTTTGAGCCATAAACAACCCCATTTAAAAATTTGATCGTTATGAGAAAAATCAAAACAGCAGCGTGGTAGTCGCCAGCCCCAATCCACCAATCGCCTGCCATGTTATTTTTAAAGGAGAGTAGGGGCAGTAGCCCAGCAGTCGCTTGCCAGAACATAGCCAGTCAGCTGCCACGACCACCTAAGCGCCTATCCTGGTTCAAGCAGTCTACTGGTTGCTGTCAACTTCGAGTACCCTAATGTATTTTGGTCATAACTTTTTATGTATAACTCCAAATTTAATGATCTTGGTGTCAAATGAAAGCTAAGATAAAATACTACAACTTTAGTATTGAACCTCTTAAAATAAATGGTTTTTGATAAAGAAAAATACACCTCAATGCAGATATAGAAAAATTAACACCATTTTGAAAATCCTCTTTTTGATGCTTTTCATTCCAAAAATGATTCTAACCTTTTTGAAATAATTTTTGACCTTATAAAAATATTTATACAAGTATGTTAAAAGGTATTTAGGTCCAATAAATTAACCTAAAAGTTTCATGCATCCATATTGAAATTATTTGAAGTACTTACATGAAATTTCCTATAAACTCTTTCAAATTTTCAATTCTTGAATTCCTTGAGGTCTTTATGCTTGCTTTATCTTTCTTTGAGCTTTTCTTCTTGAAGAATTTTCTTTAATATCAATGCTTTCATGATCTTCAAGTTTTATTCCATACCTCAAGCTTTGATATAATCATATCCTTCTTTGAAGTACAAGCTTTCACGAATTTTTTAACCTTGCATTCATCATTGAGTCCTGACAACACATCACTTAAACAAAGCATGTTAAGTTCTACTTGTTTTTTAGAATCAAAACAAGATGTTAAGCTTTGTAAGGCCAACATCAACGAACTCACGTTCTCGTTGACGAACAGGAGTTGTACACTCGTCGACGAATGCGTGCTCTCGTCGAAGAATGTCACGGTGCAGAACGGCTGTTCAGCGTGGAAACTGACGCAAATGTGATGTTTTAAATTATCCAACGGCCAAAAATTGCTTAGATGATGAGATTGCTTATATATACTAACCCAAAACCCTAAGAGACATAACAAGACAAGGGGAGATCACTTTGAGCATACTTTTGAAAGCCTTTGCATACTTTGCCTACACTCTATCAAGTTAAAACATCTTTTGAGCATTCTCTTAGCTATTCAAGGGCATTCACGCACACATCTTGCTAAGCACGGTTGATATTGAGGTTTGGTATACAAGGTTTTATATTTGGGCACTTAATCTTCATTGTAAAAGTTTTGCTTCACTCATATTTTTATTTAATATTTTATTAAGAGAGCAAGAACCCTAAGTTTTATATTTTTGTTTGAAAACTCTTGTGGGAGAAGTTCATTCTAGGACTTTAAATCTTTGGAGCATTCTTGATATTAGTTTTACTCAAAGATTTAATATTCTTTTATTCGTGCCAAAAGTTATTTGAGAAAACCCTAGTTCTCCAACACATATTATTTGAAAAATCAATTTTTTGAGATATATTGCACTGGGTGTAGATTTTTGAGAAAACTCATCATACATATTTTTATATACAAAGATCATGTATTTGATTATTATTGAAATCATCACATACATTCATTGAACTTCATGATTATATCTTGAGAGTATGTATTAGGATTTTATTGTAGTCATTAGCTTGTTAAGAAGCACCTGAGTGTTTAGGAATTTCATTCAACTATTGTATTAACGGTTTAGGTTGTGAACTGGGAAGAAGGAAGTTACGCCTCTTGTAAGAAGCGGAGTAAGAGGAAAATGTGCCTCTTGTAAGCAGCAGAGTAGGAGGAAGCTATGCCTCTTGTAAGTAGCAAATCTGTAACGAGAGCTCCGCTCGGGTTTAAGGAGCAAATTAGTAAAATCCTTGTGGGTTTTGTCCAAGGCGAGGACGTAGGCCGGATTTGGCCGAACCTCATTAAAAATTCGATGTCTACACTCTTTCTCCCTATCTCTCTTTATATTTACGCATTTATATTCATATTATATCTGTGGGGCATGTTTTAAATGTTGGTGTATATGAATATCTAAAATATGTGAGAATAATTGGGTAATACTGAATTAATTGAGATATCCATTTATTAAATCAATTTAGTTGCATAATACTGAAATTGGTGTATATCCAAATTTGTGGATGTATGATTGGGTTTTCAATTGAGGATTGAAATACCAAAATATTTTTAAATACCCAATTCACCCCCTATTGGGATTACACCTAAATTAACAATTGGTATCAAAACCAAGTTTACATTGTGTTGAACTGATAGGTCATACCCTATTTTGATTATGACAAATACTCCAGTATTTAATATCTATCAAGTTTGTGTGCAGGTTCATATTAGCTTGATCATTTGATGGCACGTGAAAGCTTGAAGACTGAAGACCCTGAAGACTATCTTCTTGTTGTAATTTATATTATTTTGGTCTGCAATAGTAATTAGGATATGGTTTTTAATAATCTCTGCATGTCATGCATGTAGGTTTCTGTAAGCTCAGAAATGTCATAGATTGACCATAGAGACCGAATGAGTTTAGGGCACAATTCGATCGACCGAAGGTCGACCGACGCCAAGTTTTTGGGCGTACTTGAAAAGACCCTAGGTCCCAGCACTTACACGTAAGAAAGTCCTCATAATCACTTGCTCAATTTGAGGATCAGATTGAAATTAAATTGAACATATTAGGAAAATATGTGAGATGTTGGGTGACCGAACCCCAAGAGTTCAAAACTCCTCGGGCGCCCGAACTGTTGGAAGGTCAGCAGTTTGACCAGGTTTCGGGCAACCGAACCTATAATAAACGTATCTCCCTTGGACAACCGAACCCATGTCAGAGTGCTTTTCACCAACCCAGGCACCGAACCTTCGTGTTCAAAAAGGCCTTGGGCAACCAAACTTGTTAGTTCGGTTAACCGAACTTAGCACCGGGCACCCGAACCCTGCGGCAAATGTTTCTTACTTTTGTTCAGCCAACCGACCCTAGACTCGGATGACCGAACTATTTAAAAATGCCTTTTTTACTGAGTCTGTTCGGGCTACCGAACCTCGGTTCAGCCACCTAAATCACGCGGGTTAAATTATTTTTACCGAGGTTAAATTTGATTAAGTTGGGTTAATTTTATTAAACAATTTTAAAACAATTTTAAGAATGATCTACATGTCCCCAACGGTTATATTTTTGCCACTCTCTATATATAGGGGCTCATTTGCAAAATTAAGGGGAGATTAGCCAAAAATCATTAGCCAAAAATCCTTTCTTTTGAAAGCACACTTATTGTTCAAATACTCTTAAATCTTCACTTCATTGATATATTCTGAGTTTGTGAATATATAGAGTGCTTGAGATTACTACACTTTGCTAGAAACTCCCATTTGATTGATTGATTGTTATTCCTTTCTTGGGGAGTTTTAGCTTAGGTTTATCCCACAGATTTTCATACTATAAATCGTGTGTTGGGATAACCTAGTAAGCTTAGGATATTTGCATTGTTATTGCAAATGCCCAATAGCTTGGATTTTTGTTGTGCAAATATTTTCCAAACAAGCAAAACATTTTCAAACTAGTATTGTGCGTATTTTATTGAGGAAAATCTTCTTCAACAAGTTTGAATATTTGATTGATATCTTTGGAATACTGATTTGCTATTGATTTGTGCTTTGCTTAAATTCCAAGGTATTTCTTGTTTAGAACACTCTTGAGAATATTAGCGATCATATCTTGTTGAGTGTGGCTTGTACAAAAATTGCACAAAAATACACATCACTGAGCTTACATCTACCTACATTGTTGATGTGTATGTGATTGATTAAGTATACTGCGCGTATTGGGGTACATATCTGCTTTACATGAAAGCATAATCACTGTACCAGTTTTATTGAGAAAATACTATTGTATTTCCAGGCATGGGCCTGAAGAGGGAGACTAGTCCTGTGAAATAGTCCCAGATTGGCTTAGACCCGGCTAGGAAAGTTAGGTGCGCCATCCTGTTAAGGCATGTTGGTTGAGGTCAGCCCCTTGAATTGACCTGGTTGTATTAGGTACCGCTCCACCCATTAAGTGAGCCATTAGTGGAATCCTCGGGCTTGTGAGCTAGAGGCGGGGATGTAGGCATAATTGGCTGAACCCTGATAACATATCGTGTGTCTGTTTATATTTTCGCACTTTATACTTACCATATGTGTATGTTATTGTGTGAATGATGCACATGATTTAAATTCTACATATTATACTTATCTACACATTTAGGTAGATAGACCTAAGTTGTGAATGTACTGTTGATAAAACCAGCTAACCTAGGAGAAAAACTTTTAATACCCAATTCACCCCCCCTCCCCCTCTTGGGAATACACTAAAGCTAACAATTGGTATCAGAGCCTCATAGCATTGACTTAAACATTTTTGCTAAAAGATCGAGATGGCTCACATTGGTGTATCCCCATTTGGTGAGGGACAGTTACTTTCCAGTCCTCCATTATTTTGTGGTGTCGATTACACCACGTGAAAAACTAGAATGACCATATTTTTGAAATCTATGGACTGGAGGGTCAGGCTTGTGACTACTAAAGGAAGATGTGCACAAATAAATGAAAATGATTTTAATATGATTAATTTTGATGCCATGGATATATTATATTGTGCTTTAGAGTCTAATATTTTTGTTGAGTTTGTGGCATGACATAGTGCGCACGAAATTTGGGATGAACTTGAAAAGAAATATGGAGAATCCCAGGAAAAGGAGATTGCCACTTCAAATGCTCCAAATCTTAATGATCAGGGAGTGGCAGATCATAAGCATACTGCAATAACCGACGAGGAGGTATATGATTCACCTTCTGTTTCAGTTTGTTATGCAGTTGATGATTCTTATGTTGATTGTCGCAAAATATCATGTGGAGAATCATCTGTGGTTCTTGGTGAAAATACTGTTGTTATTGCATGCAATGATTCATGTGAAAGTTATTGTATTAATTCGTTTGATGAATCATTTCATATTCCTTGTGATAATCCTATTGACAAAGCATGCAATGATTCATGTAATAATTATGATATATCTTCTGATATATCATATATTGAATTTACTATTGAAAGCATGCCTTCCTCCGTAGAACTAGAAAATACCTCATTTAAAATGCATAGAATTCTAGTTCAAATATCTGAGAAGAAAACAATTTTGAAAAATGAAAATGAAAAGGTGGCAGAGCACTTAAATGATTTGAAAGAATATCAAGCCACTCTAGAAAGGAGAAAAATGGTGAAGGTTTTGGAAATCATCTGCTTAAAAAGAAAAATTGACAATTATTCTGAAATGATTTTCAAATCTAAGAATTACAGTTCAAATAAACCTTTTAGAGTTAAGAAGAGAAATGTTTTCAAAAAGGGTTCACTCTGTAAATCCCATCACCATAAATCTTTTCATGCCACATCTAGTAAAAATTGGATATGCAAGCACAGTCTTTCACATTTATTCAAAACTTGCTTGCACCATAGAATGAAAGGGCACGTCAATTTTAATTGTCCATTTAGAAGTGCCCGAGGCCTAGACAAAGAAATGATATGGATGATCATTAAAGCAAACCCCGTAGATCCTTAGGAAAATTGGGTTTAACTTAATATTACAAAATTATTTAATGTTTCCTTAGTTCCTAGGTTTAGGTTTAGGGGGTTTTGATGACTGTAGGTTTGGGAAGTGGTTGTTGCTTATAATGAAAATCTTAGTATACACACTCACCTATATTGTTATACTAAGAATCTTTACCACTTCCATATGGACATGGCATGTATGCCTGGTATTTAATTCAAAATGCTTAACCCATGCTAACATGAAAATCACAAGTTTAAGCATACTTTTGTCCATTGCACAGACTTGAGCTTTAGGGACCTCGTATTGCATTATATATTTTTACCCTAATCTCATTAGTCAAGACCTGGTCATCACTTTAGGTATAAGCAATGATAACAAATTCCATATCTATCTTGTGCTAATAAATAAGACATCCCTCACACAATCAAAATTAGAGGCATCCACTTGGGAATTCGTATTTTATTGTTAAATCAAATTATTCCCTTTGAGCTTAATATTTAAATCCCCTAATCTTGATTCACCTATCCCCTTCATAGGAAATACTTACCAAACCATGATCATATTCGGTAAGGTTTCACCTATCTACTTGTATGCTTGCTTTAGATTGTAATTATATTTATAGGATACTTTCCATTCTCCGAAGAGCATTGTTCACAACATTCACATATCCTATATGCTCTTTGCCCAAGCATGGACATGATTACTAAGTACAAAAATATTTTTGAAAATGTCCACTCATTCTAAATACTCTTCTGAACTAAATGATAATTTGATTGTCAAGAGTATTTACTTATTTTCACTTCACAAGCTCTCAAATTATTAAGTCATACCCTTTAGAGCTTTATATACTTAGAGATGAGTTGAATGACTAACTTGACTGCCTAGGTCTCAATCTAGATGAATGCATAAAATTCAAGTAGACTTATGCATGTGTACTTTTAAATTGAAAGTCATTCTGACTTGTGCCTCTCACACATATTGAAATTCATATCAAATAGAGGCAATACTAGCTTAGCTCACTTAAAGAAATATCTATTGTGACTGTTTGGTCCTCTAAGCCTAATCATGTAAAGCCAAGATATAATCATTGAAAACTTAAAACACTTGGTTAAAGAAAGTAGAAAATTAAGAAAAAACATAAATTGAATAGGTGCATAACTCAGAGGGAGCATCTTTCTTCATGAATATATTTATACATTAACATGCTCTCTTGATATCATACCTTTTATGTTTATACGCCTTTATGAAATCAGCATTGTAATCTACTATCCTTGATTTAATAAATTGTTAAAATTTCTTTGATGGATAGTTTATTTATTCTTCTAGCACGAACTTCTGTTGACCTGTATTTAATATCTTGAGTTGATTATACTACCTGATTGCATGCTTGTTATAGAATGCCTCCTACATGACAGATGCAGTTGATGAGAATTGCATGCTGGTAGTAGATTATAGGTGTAAGAACCCGACTTTTGATAATGGTTTTTAAATATTTAAAGAGAGGGGCATTTTTGTAAAAGAGCAGGCCTCGTCGACGAAGCCAGATTTCGTCGATGAAATCTTAGTCCTTCTCGTCAACAAAATTCAGGGGCTCGTCGACGAGGAAATGACGAGGGTTCTGGAGAAATTGAAATATCACCCTCGTCAATGAGGCCACCGTCTCGTCGATGAAGCCAATGGCGGACTCGTCGACGAGGATTCCAATTCGTCGACGAATCCACCCGGGTCAAAGGCCCTTTAAAAGGATATTTTGAGTTGCTTAGTAGTGAAGTAATGGTTTCTCTCTCTCTCTCTCTCTCTCTAGGAACTCAGGATTCACTCTATCTCTCTAGATTTCTTCATCGATCATCGCTAGAATCGAGAATCTAAAGTTACCATGAGGATAGTGGAAGGATTCTCTACAAGTTCTACGGATCGGAATCCCGTTTCGGAGATTTTTGGGTTTCGGCGTAAAATCGAGGTAAGGATCGGTTTTCAATTATGATCCCGTAGTTTTGTAGGAAACAATCTTGTGAGTATATTTTGTACTGTGATTTATAGGTTTTGGAACTCGGTTCGCTGTTTAGAGGCCTTGGAGTTCGGGATTTGTTATTTGGGGTAAATGTAAGGGGAATTGTGTTTATATTGGTTATTTTTTAAATCGGACTCGGTGAAACTGTGGTTCACGGTCCTGTGTGTGTTTTGGCTACTCATTTGGGGGAATCTAACGAGATCATTATTACAGTTTTGGAGAAAAGGGGAAGACGGGCTGCATCCCTGGTTTTGTTGAAAACCGAGCGTATATGGTGATTTATATTGTGTTATTGGGATGGTTGTGCCTTGACTTGTTTAAACTGTATTTTTTTGGAAAACCATAATTTAGATTACCAAATGGGTGTGGTTTGTTTGGTTATATGAGCATGCATGTGTGTGTGATGGTTGAAATGCTAGTAGGAACAGGGTTCCGAATTGTTCCAAGTATTGAAAGTGTTAAGCTCTATATCCGAGGGCATATGTTTATCGCCTGCCATGAAGGCAAGAGTGTCCGGCTCTACATCTGAGGGCGTGAGCCTATTTCGGCAGATCAGGTTGAAGGGTATGGATCCACCAGTTAGTGCTGGTACGATGCCATGGCCGGTGGCACCGTGTTCGCGGGTTGGCTACGGGCCAACGCCATATGTCGCGGGCCGACTTCGGGCCAAAGGGTGTGATGACACCGGGATTGCTGATCATGTGTATGTGTGCGTGTATGCACTGTGTAAAATTAGTACTGGACTGCATTTAACTGCGCGTATGTTGCATCATGATAACACTCAAATGCCACACACCGATATAAACTGTGTTCTTCCTTACTGAGAGGTGTCTCACCCCTACTGTACGTACATTTTTATAGGTCCTACAAGTAACTAGAACTAGCGTTCTGGTGTACCGAACATAGTGGCCGGTGTACTAAGGTTAGCGCTTGGGCAAGTGCTAGGACTGTATTTTGGTGGGTTGCCATTTTGAGACTTTTTTGGGCACCCATTTGTACGTTTTTTATAGAGTTTGTTTCTGCTCTTGTATAGACTCTGGTATGGTACTGTATATATATAGAATGACTTTTTCCGCTACGTATATGATTGTGTTTAGATGTGTTTAGGGTGCCTAGAAAACCCACAGGGTCGGACCCTCATCCTTTGTACTGTATCTTCGGATGTTTTAATCGGATATAGAGACAAGTTAGATTACATTTTCACCCCGGGTCTCATTTCTGGGTTCGGGATATGACAGCTTGGTATCGAGCTAACCAAGTTGTTAGGTCTTGTAGACTTGGTTATGCTTAGCTGTGAGTACATACCAGAGTATAGGATGTTGGATATGGGTAGAGTTGGTTTAGGGTTGTTCGGTTGCTAGACTAGGATTTGTCGATGGCATTCTGTGTTTTTCCTAGGATGGCGATTCCAGTAAAAGCAGGGCAGATCATTGATGACTTTCATGTTAGTGTGACAGGACAGACCTAGACCTGGCAGGGGGTAGTTAACACGATTAGTGTAGATCATTGTGTTAACTATATGTTTTGTAGGGATACTGATAAATTCCTATTGTGTTACAGAATGGAGCCCAAGGATAATGACTTGGGAAGTGGTTCCGAGGAGACTACAAGTGATGAGCCCCCTTCTGTGCCTCGAGGTTTGACGAGGCAGGTGTTACGGGAGATCAGTTGGAGCGTGAGGAGATACGAGCGCTCTCTTGTTGATGTGGGGTGCACCATTGAGAGTTTTACATGCATGCATCCTCCAACGTTCTCTGGAGGACCTAACCCAACGATGGTGGAGGACTGGGTGGAGAAGACAGAAAGGATCTTGGAGGTCCTACACTGCACGGATAGGCAGCCAGTCCTTTATGCCACCTTCCAACTGTCTGGGGAGGCGGGTCGATGGTGAACTGTGGTGAGTCTACTAGAGAAGTAGAGAGCCAGTCCAGAGGAGATGCCATGGAGCCGTTTCAAGGAGGTGTTCTTTGACAGATACTTCTCGGCTTCTGTACATGATGCGAAGGCAGATGAGTTTTCTGTTTTGACTCAGGGGAGTATGACGGTGCAAGGATATGCAGCTCGGTACATAGAGTTGTCCCGATTTGCGCCATGTCTGATCTCGAGCAAATATGAGAAGACTCAGAAGTTTGAGAAGGGCCTGAGGAAGGATATTTGTAGACTAGTGGGTATGCTTCAGATCCGCGGGTTCTCGGTGTTGGTGGATAAAGCCACAGTGATTAAGACGGGTATCTGAGAGGATGAGGTGGATCAGGAATCGAGGAAGAGGATAGTGCCTTCCAATTCTCAGACAGGATCTCGTTAGGAATCGTGGAAGAAGAGGAACAAGGGCTCGGGCTACCGCCCAAATACCAAATGCCAGGATTCTTAGGGGAGCCAGACTAGTGGTCATTGTACCAGGTGCTTCAGATGGCACGAGGGTGAGTGTCGGTCTTTTGAAGGTAACTGCTATAACTGTGGTAAGCCTGGTCACATGGCTCATGATTGTCGTGCACCAAAGCAAGATGTGCCTGCATTCAGTGGGAACCGAGGGAGTAATTAGATACCTCGGGGAACCGTTTAGACAAATACAGCTCCGGCCAGAGTATATTCTCTTACTTTAGCGGATGTTGAGCATGCAGGGAACGTGGTGACAGGTACCTTATTATTGTTTTCAAATAAAGCTTCTATTTTGTTTGATTCGGGTGCAACCCATTCCTTTGTATCTATGAATTTTGTGGGACAGTGTGGGTTTGAGACCTGAGTCATGAACAAGGTGTTATCTGTTACTACGCCATCTGGGAGTGTATTATTGTGCAGGAAGATGTTGGAAGACTGCCTAGTGGTGATTCAAGGAAAGCTACTACCGGTGAATCTTGTGGTATACGACATGTTGGGGTTCGATATCATTCTGAGGATGGATTGGTTGTTCTCCAGTGACGCGGTGATTAACTATCATAGGAAGATAGTAGTGTTTAGACCACCTGGGGAGCAGGAATATGAATTCGTGGGATCGTGTGTGTGTTTGTCGCCACAGATTTTATCGGCATTGCAGGCGAGGACACTACTCTTGGACGGATGTCAGGGGTATTTAGCTTGTATGAAGGAACCGCCGCAAGATGAGTTGAGGCTCAAGGATATTCGGGTAGTCAGCAAGTTCCCGAATGTGTTTCTAGATGATTTACCTGGTTTACCTCTGGATCGTGAGGTGAAGTTTGCGATAGAGTTGCTACCTGGTAAGGGACAGATCTCTAAAGCTCCGTATCGGATGGCTTCAGCAGAACTTTTGGAGTTGAAGGAGCAGTTACAAGAATTACTAGACAGGAGATTCATTCTATAGTGACCCAAAGAATAATAGTATTTAAATAATAATGAGGGAGAGAAATGGAATCAGTAACAGAAGGAGGCAGTAGACTTCGTTGACGACATTGCATTTTAGAGAATATAATTTCAAGGAAATTACCAGGCTTCGTTGAAGAATACAGGGATTCATCGATGAAGGTCTTCAGGATCTCGTCGACGAGGTCCTATTTCATCGACGAGAAAATACCGAGAGAAGGATTGGGCTACTCTGAATTTCGTCAACGAAGGGTAAGGTTCGTCGAAGAATTTACTAAAGGACTCGTCGATGAGGTGACGTGTCCCATCGACGAATCTGGCCCTATAAATAGTGCAAACTCGGATTTTTTTGCAAATTTCAATGCTCTCTCTCGCTCTCTCCTCTCTCTCTCTCTCTCCTACGGTCTCTCTCCCTTCTCTCTTTGATTTCAGCCCCGTCAGTCACCGGATCGACGATCCGAAGCCACCACGACGCTCCTGACAAAGTTCTCTGCAAGTTTTTCAGAGTGGATCGTTAGGGAAACGAAGTTGAATTTCATCCTAAATTCAGGGTAAGGCCCTTTAGCCCATTTTTGGCCTTCTGACAGTTATAGGAAATGATGTAGGTGAAGAAATACTGATATTATGTTCTGGAAAATATTGTTTTCAAGGTGTTATGTAGGAGGCCCTACGGGTTTTAGGCTAGTAAACCATAGAGGCTTTTCAGTAGTCAGGTAAGGGAAATATATTATGCTAGGAAATTTTAAAATATTATACAGTTTATTAAATTATGAATATTACATATTAAAGTATGGTGTGACTTGAGAATATGAATATAGTACGGAGATATGTTTTACGAATTTCAGTATCATGATTTTACGAATTTCAGAACCATGATTATACGAATTCTAGTACCATGATTATACGAATCTCAGTACCATGAATATACGAACTTCAGTATTATGATTATGCAGTCTTTAGTATTATGATTATGCAGTTCTCAATACTATGATGTATGGATTAAATTACAGTTTATTCAGAATCATGGTTATTATGGTTATTTCAGAATCATGGTAAATCAGATAGTTGTATATAGAGAAATATTATATAGTATCAAACCCTGTTAAACCATACAGTTACAGGGCACGGTACCGTTACTACAGATATTTATGTTATGAGTGTAACCACCTATTTAGATAATACGTGGTAGTAGGTCGATCACCTAGCCCCTTGACGTGGACAGACTCCCCATCAGATATGGGTTGAGGTGGGCAGATCAGACCGATGGAGTATAGTGATTTACTCTGGTTGGCCAACCAGTGTAGATCCCGCCTACGGGCCGCACAACCCTGTCATGAGGGGTTAAATCATGACACATAGTTATCCACAGGGAAAGTTTTTAGTTACTATTACGTATATACGGATTTACAAAAACAGGGAACATACTTATGTACATTAGAAGTATTTTAAATAGTAACCTACAATATTGGTATGTTAAGCAACATGGAAAGGGTGGTGGATTTTATCACTTGTACTGTATTTACATATTTAGTTATACATAATTATATGAAAACAGATTTTTATAATATTGTAGCTCATTTGCCACACACTAGTAATAACATATTTCGTCTTACTGAACGTTGGCTTATCCCAGTGTTGAATCATTTTTCAAGTGATCCAGGTTGGCAAGCAGACCAGGCTCGCAGATAGAGGGGCCACAGTACTGCGTTGTCAGTAGAGAGTGAGTATTTTTGGGAGTGTTGTTGTATAGCCCTCACCAGTTGAGGATATTTTGGGAACAGATATATGTGTATATTTTGGGAAACATGTTAGTACTCTGGTATTGTATATAATTATATATGGTTATGTTTTTGTGATTTTTTCTTCTCGCTACTTCGGTTAATGATATGGTATCAGAGCATGTAGAATATCATAGTATATATAAAAAAAACATGGAAATTAAGTAGGTCGTTACACATTCAACCTTGTGTTTCGCTTTAGGGAGCTCCAATATTGTTTGTGAAAAAGAAAAACGAGTCGATGAGGATGTGCATTGATTACCGTGAGATTAACAAGGTAAGTGTGAAGAATCGCTATCCTTTACCTCGTATAGATGATCTCTTTGACCAGCTATAGGGGACGCGAGTCTTTTCAAAGATTGATTTGCGGTCAGGATATCATTAGGTGAGGGTCAAATCAGAGGATGCAGCGAAGACGGCTTTCCGAACCAAATATGGCCACTACGAGTTTTTGGTCATGCCTTTTGGGTTGACGAATGCTCCGGTAGTGTTCATGGATCTGATAAACAGGGTTTTCCATGAGTACCTAGATCGATTCTTAGTGGTATTCATTGACGACATTCTGGTATACTTGAGGAGTACAGAAGAGCACGTGGAACATTTGAGGTTAGTGTTACAAATTTTGCGGGAGAAGAAGTTGTATGCTAAGCTGAAGAAGTGTGAATTATGGTTGAGTCAGATTGCGTTCTTAGGACATGTGATGATTGGTGATGGAATCTCAGTTGATCCTAGCAAAATCGAAGCTATGGTCGATTGGGTCAGACCGAAGAATGTGCAGGAGGTTTAGAGTTTTCTGGGACTGGTGGGTTACTATCGTCGGTTCGTGGAAGGGTTCTCTAAACTATCTGGGCCTCTGACTCGATTGACTAGGAAAGGAGTACATTTTGATTGGGCTAGTGATTGCGAGCAGTGTTTTTAGGAGTTAAAGCACAGGCTGGTTACTGCTCCAGTGTTGATCATTCCTTCGGGGGATGGTGAGTTTGTGATTTATAGTGACGCGTCTCTAAAAGTTCTGGGATGTGTGCTTATGCAACAGGGTAAGGTAGTAGCTTATGCTTCTCGGCAACTAAAGGAATATGAAAAGAACTACCCTAAGCACGATTTGGAATTAGCTGCTATTGTATATGCATTGAAGATCTGGCGACACTATTTGTATGGTGTGCAGTGTGAGATCTTCACTGATCATAAGAGTCTCAGGTATTTCTTCACATAGAAGGAGTTGAGCATGAGACGGAGGCGGTGGCTAGAGTTGATTAAGGACTACGATTGCACGATTAGTTATCACTGGGGGAAGGCAAATGTGGTGGCTAATGTGTTGAGTCTGAAGTCGGGACCTGCGGTTGTATCTATGGTTGTAGCTCAGCATCATATTAGACGAGAACTAGGAAGCCTTGGCATGGAGTTAGTGTCTGGTGATCTTCAGGCTTTCATTGCTAGCTTGGTGATCCAACTGACCCTATTGGAACGTACAAAAGCCGTGCAGGCTAATGATGCAAAGTTGGCAGAAGTTAAGAAAAAGGTACAACAGGGACTGGTTATAGATTTTAACATCTCTGATAGAGGTGTGCTGAGGCTTGGGACCAAGCTATGTGTTCCAAACAATGATGAGATCAGAAGGATGATTTTGGAGGAAGCGCATCGTTCTTTGTTTACGGTACATCCTGGTAGTATGAAGATGTATCGGGACTTGCGTGAAACTTTCTGGTGGTCTGGTATGAAGAGGCAAATTGCTCAGTTCATGGAGCAATGTCTGACGTGTCAACAAGTGAAAGCTGAACATCAGAGGCCGGAAGGGCCGTTGCAGCCTTTACCTATTCCGGTGTCGAAATGGGAGCATATTTCCATGGATTTTGGAACCGGTTTGCCACTAGGGCTTCACAGGCAAAATGCTATTTGGGTGATCGTGGATAAATTTACGAAATTTGCTCATTTCATACCGATGAAAGTTGCCTATCCTTTAAGTAGGCTGGTGGAGTTGTGTGTGCATGAGATTGTGAGAATGCACAGAGTATCGGTGTCCATTGTGTTAGATGGAGACCCGAGGTTTACTTCTCGATTCTGGATGAGCTTGCAGGAGGCGTTGGGGACGAAGCTTACTTTTAGTACAGCGTTCCACCCCCAGACTGATGGACAGTCGGAGAGGACGATACATATTTTGAAGGATATGTTATGGGCTTGTGTGTTATACTTCAGTGGTAACTCGATACAATTTATGCCACTAGTGGAGTTTGCCTATAACAACAGCTTCTAGGCTAGTATAGGGATGGCATCGTTCGAAGCTCTGTATGGTTGGAGATGTCAATCTCGTCTGTGTTGGGATGAGATTGGTGAACGTTAGGTGTTAGGACCTGAACTTGTGCAGTAGGCGTCTGAGAAGGTGGGTTTAATTCGCGAGAGGATTAGATCAGCTTAGAGTCAGTAGAAGAGTTACGCAGATGTTTGTCACCGTGAGTTAGAGCTCGAAGTGGGAGATAAGGTATTTCTACGAATTGCTCCGATGAAAGGGGTGATGAGATTCGGGAGGAAGGGCAAGTTGAGCCCGAGGTATATCGGACCATTTGAGGTTCTTGAGTGAGTGGGTTTGGTAGCCTATAGGATTGCATTACCTCTAGCACTTTCGAGGGTCCACGATGTGTTTCACGTATCCATATTGAGAAGGTACGTGTTGGATCCTTCACATGTTATTAGTTATGATGAGTTCGAAATTGGGGATACTTTAGCGTATGAGGAGATACTTGTTCAGGTTCTGGACCATAAAGTTCAGAAGCTTCGTACCAAAGAGATACCGTTAGTGAAGGTATTGTGGTGAAACCACGAGGTTGAGGAAGCTTCTTGCGAACTGGAAACGGAAATACGCCGGAAGTATCCACAGTTGTTTTGAGCACTTGTACATGATCCTACTATGGGTTGGGATAGGTGGTTAGTCGTCAGGAGTGTGCATATTGTGAACTCCTGAGACAGTTGTATATGTAACCACAGTATTCCTCTACTATAAGTGAGGGTATGTGTGTGTATGTGTATGATTGGGCTACGCTGTAGTGGTCGCCAATTTTTTTTCTCTATATTAGTATATATGTGTTCGATTGTAGGAATGAGTTTGTGTATGTGAGAGTACAAATTTCGAGGAAGAAATTTTTATAAGGAGGGGAGGTTGTAAGAACTCGACTCTTGATAATGGTTTTTAAATATTTAAAGAGAGGGGCATTTTGGTAAAAGAGTAGGCCTCGTCGACGAAGCCATATTTCATCGACGAAATTCAGGGGCTCGTCGATGAGGAAATGGTGAGGGTTCTAAAGAAATTGAAATATTAGCCTCGTCGACGAGGCCACTGTCTCATCGACGAAGCCAATGGCAGACTCGTCGACGAGGACGCCAATTCGTTAACAAATCCACTTAGGTCAAAGGCTCTTTAAAAGGATATTTTGAGTTGCTTAGTAGTGAAGTAATGGTTTTTTTTCTCTCTCTCTCTCTCTCTAGGAACTTAGGATTCACTCTCTCTCTCTCTCTCTCTAGATTTCTTAGTTGATTGTTGCTGGAATCGAGAATCTGAAGTTACCACGAGGATCGTGGAACGATTCTCTACAAGTTCTATGGATCGGAATCCCGTTTCAGAGATTTTCGGGTGTCAGCGTAAATTCGAGGTAAGGCTCAATTTTCAAATCTGATTCGGTAGTTTTGTAGAAAACAATCTTGTGAGTATATTCTGTACTGTGATTTGTAGGTTTTGGAACTCGGTTCGTTGTTTAGGGGCCTTAGAGTTCGAGATTTGTTATTCGAGGAAAAGGTAGGGGGAACTGTGTTTATATTGGTTATTTTTGAAATCAGACTCGGTGAAACTGTGGTTCACGGTCCTATGTGTGTTTTGGCTACTCATTTGGGGGAATTTAACGGGGAAAACTATGAGTTTTTCATTATTACAGTTTTGGGAAAAAGGGGGCAACGGGCTGCATCCCTGGTTTTGTTGAAAACCAAGCGTATATGGTGATTTATACTGTGTTATTAGGATGGTCGTGCCTTGACTTGTTTAAACTGTATTTGTTTGGAAAACCATGATTTAGATTGCTAAATGGGTGTGGTTTTTTTGGTTATATGAGCATGCATGTGTGTGTGACGGTTGAAATGTTAGTAGGAGGTTCTGAATTGTTCCAGGTACTGAGAGTGTCCGACTCTATATCCGAGGGCGTGTGTTTATCGCCTGCCATGTAGGCAAGAGTGTCCAGCTCTATATTCGAGGGCATGAGCCTATTCCGGTAGATCAGGCCGAAGGGTGTGGATCCACTAGTTAGCGCTGGCACGATGCCATGGAAGTCGAGGACTAGCCATGTGCCGGTGGCGCCATGTTCGCGGGTTGGCTACAGGACAACGTCGTATGTCTCGGGCCGGCTTTGAGCCAAAGGGTGTGACGACACCGGGATTGCTGATCATGTGTATGTGTGCGTGTATGCACTGTGTAAAATTAGTACTAAACTGCATTTAACTGCGCGTATGTTGCATCATGATAACACTCAAATGCCACACACCGATATAAACTGTGTTCTTCCTTACAGAGAGGTGTCTCACCCCTACTGTACGTACATTTTTATAGGTCCTTCAAGTAACTGGAACTAGCGTTCTGGTGTACCGAACATAGTGGCCGGTGTACTAAGGTTAGCGCTTGGGCAAGTGCTAGGACTGTATTTTGGTGGGTTGCCATTTTAAGACGTTTTTGGGCACCCATTTGTACGTTTTTAATAGAGCCTATTTTTGCTCTTGTATTGACTCTGGTATGGTACTGTATATATATAGAATGACTTTTTTCGCTACGTATATGATTGTGTTTGGATGTGTTTAAGGTGCTTGGGAACCCCATGGGGTCAAACTCTCATCCTTTGTACTGTATCTTTGGATGTTTTAATTGGATATAGGGACAGGTTAGATTATATTTTCACCCCGGGTCCCATTTTCGGGTTCGGGGCATGACAATAGGTTCTTGCATGCTCAAATTGAATTATTCTGAATCGATTGCTTGAATATATCAGGTTTTGGTGCATGAAAATTTGAGAAATGTTCGATTTATAGATGGCATGCTACCGAAATTTCGACAGGATTTTTCCCAAACCAAAACATTGTGTTAAAGATGATTATGATAAAATTAACGTTAAAATATTTTTGAAAGGATGAGTGAAAACTTAAATAGGAATATCACACTTTCATCCTTGCATAATCATCACATACTTAGGAGAGCTCAGCTCCATCCCTATAGGAAGCGCATAAATGATCCATATGCATGACTTTCATTTATTGAATATCGAGGCTCTTGAGGATACCCAAAACATTATATCTAGTGCTTAAAGGCTTATGTTTTGATATGGAAAGTTCTGGGTCATGAACTACATAGCATGCCTTAATATATATATATATATATATATATATATATATATATATATATATATATTCTTTGATGCATCTATGGTCTATAGGGACAACTATACTGATAGGGGTAAATAGAGTTGATTAATATTCAGTATAGTTGATTTTAAAGTGTCAAAATAAATGGCTTATACTACTGAGCAAAATGAAATTAATCTTTGGATAGTATAAGTAGTCAAAGAATCTAAGCACGTACTCAAATTGATAGGGGGAGCATCTAAACATAAATTCCTATTTTTTTTGGCTCACAATCTTTTTAGCTTAGATATGGTGTTGAATCAAATATGGTATGTGCTTGAACAAAATGGTTATATTGAAAATGTTTAAGTTGAAATATGTTGTTTTGCCACTGTCAGTTGTGTAGCCGTATAATCCTTATTTTGAATTGCATGATATCTTTAGGATCTTTATGGTTGTAGTTTTCTGGTTATATTATGAATTATACTTAAATGCTAAAACCAGAAAAATGTTGCTTGCTTGCATGAAATTCCTTTTGGCAAGCAACCCCTAGTATTTTAAGAAAACATCATAAGGGGGATATATATATATTTAGTGTAATACTTTACGGTAAGAACTAATTTCAAAACTAAAACATTTTCTCTTGCCTCATTATTATTATATACATATATGTTTTTAAGTCACATAATTGGTTTAGTAACTAAACATGAAAATGCATGCGAACTAGTTAGACTGTTTTTATGCTCAAACCTTCTATTTGGTATCATATGCCGTGTGATTTTAACTCAAATCTTTCACGGGTCTTATGATATGATTTAAACTGCTATGGTTTGTGGATAATTCTCGTCTAATTGCGTTTGTTATGTCATTTAAATCTTTTAATGACCAGTTACATAGTTAGTGTTCTTAATTGCTAAATCTGAATTTGAAATGCTTGACTATCATATCTCTTGCATGATTGATGGTTATATTTATGTTTTAAGAAAATTGAACTATTTGAGTTGATTGTTATGAAGATATTGTAAATTAAAACTCTATAAGGTCATTTCTATATAGGTATTTTTGGGAAAATGCTCTATTTTCAAACGGCATGCTGCCGAAATTTCAAAAATTTTTCCAATCTTATCGTGTTTTTAAATGATTCATACTCAAATGCCTTGCTTACATGCTTTATATTTATAGCCCTTTTTGCTTTTGTCAAAAGGGGGAGAAAAGGCAAAACTGGATACTTTGCTAAAATCTAAATTTAATTACCCACCGATAAATCATTTAATTTGAGCTTAAATTGCCCTTATGCATAAAGTTAGGGGCAGTCTTTCTTGGCTGTACTCACTTTTGCATAAAGTATTTGTCATCATC